>NW_020956985.1:0-1001 GCF_003031625.1 Empidonax traillii
TTTATGCTGGAAAAGACCTCTGAGATCATCGAATCCAACCCGGGACCAGTCACCACCTCGTCAATTAGAGCAGAGCATCGTGCTCTGGAAGTTTTAGCACAGAGTTTGACAGAGGATTTGGAAAAGCAACACAGGAACTTCCAACCTGTCCCCCCCTTACTGAGGGTGACAGAATGTCATTGGTTCCTTTCCAGTTGCCAGGGGCTGAGGGAAGCCGGGAAGGAATATGGGTGGTGGAATCATGGAATCATCAGGGTTGGATGAGGCTTTCAGGATCATCCAGTCCCACCACAATCACCCCTAATCCACGTCCCCAAGGGGGGTCAGGCTCTGCTGCCACATCCCAAGGGAAAGGAGGAGAGGGAATGGCCTCAAAGTGCCCCAGGGCAGGTTCAGGTTGGAGATCAGAAACAATTTGTCCCTGCAGGAGTGGTCAGGCCTTGCAATGAGTGTCCCAGGGAGGTGGTGGAGTCCCTGTGTGTGGGAGTGTCCCAGAGGGGTCTGGATGTGGCCCCTGGGGACAGGGATTAGTGGTGACTGTGGTGGTGCTGGATGAGGGTGGGACTGGATGATCCTGAAGGTCTCTTCCAACCCTGATGATCCCGTGCCTCTGTGACCTCCGGGACAAGCTGGAGGGTCTCCAAAACAAAGCCTCTTACAAAACCGTTTGATGGACGCAGCGTGGGCAGATTGGGGTGAAAGCACCGTCCTCCGAGTGCTCCCTGTGATTCTGGACAGGTAACCCCTGCCAGGAACACACGGGGGGGTCTGGGCTCTCCCACACGGGGATTTTGCTCTAAAACCGTGTTGGTTTTAGAGTGTGGATTGGCCGAACCTACAGCTGAATGCTGTAAAACTCGCTGTCACTGCCTGAAAAATCAATTTATTTTGAAACCAGAGTCCTGCAAGAAATCGCCAGCGCAGGGTTTTAGCTCTGCTGTGCTTGGGCAGGACGCGTTCGCCGTTATCCTTTGCTTTGTAAGTCTGTTTGTCCCGCGCGG
>NW_020956985.1:2948-22828 GCF_003031625.1 Empidonax traillii
CACAATGGACACAAGAATTCCCACAGCTGGTGTGAGGATAAATCCTGCTGGGTTTGGACAGTGCCCATATACCCTGGAACAGGGATTGGGTAACTCCAGAGAGGTATTACTGGATAACTCCTTAAATATATCATTTAGTTGTGGGCTTCATGTGATTTTTGGCTGCTCGTTTTCCAGCCCTGGGTCACTGATAAAGGTCCTGAATTCCAGGCACAGGAGCTGCATCCTCAGCTTTCTGTCAGGAGGGCAGGGAAGCTCCAGCCACCGCAGCTGGGAAAGCAAAGTGGACAAAGGGAAGGTAGGATTCCCTCCCAGGGGTGGCTCAGATTTGTCCCTGGCAGTGAAAAAGTTAAAACTCATAGGGTTATTCATGAATTCCGCTTTTTAAAAACATGTCCCATTAAAATGCAGATTTAGTCTTCCATTTGCAAAGAACATCGTTATTTCAAATTCTGTATGGGAATCCTTTTTGTATTTGTATCTTTTGGGGGGAAAGTCCAGCTGCCTCTTGTGAGATTGCACATATCTCTTCAGATGTCAACAAATCATTGAAAAGTGTCAGAAAGGGGGAAATGAAAGATAATTATTCAAACCATGGAGAGCTACTTTGAAAGTGAATAGAATCTGTCAGATAGTCTTTTGAGAACAGCAGTTGGCTGCTTGTATTGGATATATTAAATGGACATATCTAGAGGCAAGTGATGCTGTTTTAGATTCAGATCAGTGGAAGTCAGAGGATTTTTCTGGTTGGAGGGAGCTGAAACCACCAGAAATTATGGAGGGCAAATCAGTTGGGAAGGTGTTTTGTAGAGTTATGGTGACACGTGAAAAGAAAGAGAAAGGTCTGTAAATAAAGCCAAAGAAACAGAAGCTATAATATTTTGTCTGTTCTGTTTTGAAACTGTAGTGGGATGAAGGACAAGGAGCACTGGACTAAAATGGAAATAAACAGGTTGGTGTAAAAGGGCACATTCCTGACAGGAACAGGGCAATCACCCCCACCCCTGACCAGCACAGTGGTGTCGAGAGCTTGCTCAGGACAACACTCCTTGTCCTTCGAGCAGCCACTGAGCCCTGAAGCTGCAAAACCTGTCCCTGTGAGCAACGTTCTGGGGCTCAGGGGGATCTCCCCCAGCTGCAGTCTGCAACCAGACACAAATATGTCTCTTTTTTTCCCCTCAGGAACGTGAATAGATGGTATTTCCCGAGGATCAGAGTCCAGCTCAGCTTCCTGACCCTGCACTCAGCACTTGCTCTTGTTTCTCCTCTCCTTTACCACTTCCCTTTTCGTGATCCACGGGGGTAAAGGAGAGATTTGGCTTCCAGATCTCAGTGCTCATCTGCAGGGGAGCTCCGAGCTCCTGTGGGTTTGCAGTAGGAGTTTGGGGCTGAGTTACAGTCACACTCCTGGGGGTATTTTGAACTCCTTGGCAAGGAGCAGAAAGAGCCTCTGGAGCCCTCACCACCATCTCTGCTTTCACCCTCCCCTTACCTGCAGAAATGGGACACTGGAGGCTCAGGCTGATCCTTCCAACAGTTTCTGTCCAAGGGAGCAGCTTTGAGCAGGGAGTGACCCACCAAGTCCCCACAGTGGGCAGGATTTGTGTTCCCTGCATTTTCTCTGTCTCTTCTGAGACCCCGTTATCCCCTGCCCACTCCAGGCCCTGCAGAACCAACTCCAGCCCCTTTCCAGTGGAGAAATTGCCTGCATGAAACTGGGATCCCTTAGGTGTGGGTCTGCAGTTTAATGGTTGGGAATTTTCAAATTGAAATTTGAACTGGAAATTTTGAATCTTTTGAAATTTTGTTTCTGTTGTGCTGAGAAAATCACTTTCCCAAAGCTGAAGGCAACAAAAATAACCCCTTAAAATACCTTTTTTTTTTTAAGGAAGGAGGGAAGTTAGAGGTGACCTAAGTTGTTTTGAAGCAGCTGAATCCCTGACCCTGCCCTCTCCAGGTGTCTGGAGCTCTGGGGTGGCACCACCAGCCTCCTCGTTGGTTCCTTCCCAGACAGGCACAGGGAGCAGTGACACTTGTGGAGACCTTTGGGAATCTTCACAAGGGGTTCCTGTCCCCCTGGGGAACTTGTTGTGGTGTGAGATGCATCTCCCATCCCTGGAAGTGTCCCAGGCCAGGTTGGGCAGGGCTTGGAGCATCCTGGGATGGTGGAAGATGCCCAGGGTTGGTTGGAACTGGATGGTCTTTAAGGTCCCTTCCAAGCCAAACCATTCCAGGGTTGTCTCCTTGGTGGCCCAGGTGTGATGAATCCAGAACACTGAGTGGCTGGAGCTGCAGTCTGGGAGGGAATCAGCTCCATCCCAGCTCTTCATGGTTTTACAGCAATGGCAAATTTGCCCCTTCCCCTTCCCCTGCTTTATTCATTTGTATGCAAATGCTGTGCTAATTTGAGGTGATGGGAGTTCCTGCAGATTTTGGGTAGCACACAGGAGATGCAGGGCTCAAATTCGCTCAGGTTACAGCTCAAAGGGATTAAAACAAGCGACAGAACAGAAAGGGAAGAGCTGAAATGAAAGAAGTTTGAAGAAACAACAACAAAAAGTTGTCTTTGGGGAGCTCTGTCCTTTCTCCAGGGACTTTTCCTACTAGATAATCTTTGAGATGGTGGAACAAGGTATTTAAATCTCAGTTTCAATACAGGAAAAGGAAGAAGAAAGTAAAGAGACAGCAAAAGGTGCCTTTTTTTCTGTCAAAACAATCTACCTCTTGCTTATTAAAATAAAAAAAGAACTTGCTCTATCCTCCTGATAATTGTCTTCAGCAAGTGGGATTTTAAATTCCAAGGCATTTTTCTGCTGAGAAGCAAACACTTGGCCTTGAATAGTCTTCTTCCAACCTAATAATCATTTTCTGTGCATGTATATATATATAGTAGTTGAGTCTGGGATGTATTTGAATATTTGCTTTTTGGTGGGAGCTGTGTCCTTGCCTGTGGAGGTCAATCTATCCAACCCCCAAAAAGCATCAGTGAGAGCTCCCTGCAGGTCCTGGAGCACTGTCGCTGTCCCTGCACCCCAGGACAACCTCCTGCAGTGTTTTCCCGGGTACCATTCTGGGATTCAAGGAGTCCTGTGGGATTTTCAATGCCAGGTGTTGTGACCAACGTGGGGCACAGAAGTTCCCCCCCAAAAATGCAGCTCCATTTTATGGCCTGTGTGAGGAGAAGTTTAATCCCTCACGTGCAAGGTTTGTAATTCCACAGAGGATTAAGAGCCTTTGCCATTGAAAACTCGGTGTGGGGGACTGATTTTTTTTTTTTATCTTTTGGACTTGCAAACTGTATTTTCATCTGAAAAGATGGAGTTTGGGTGTTCAGGTGTTTGAGTTAGGAACACTCCTACAAAGGCACTTTATGCCTCGGGGGGGGAAAAAAGGGGGGAAAAAGTGGTCAAAAGAATTTCTGCCAAATTGAAAAGAGAGTTTTGAATCAGTCCCGAATTCAGTCCCAAAGAGCCAAGATAAAACTGGGCAAGATAGTTTGGTCCTGGTTTCCTCTGCATTTCCCTGTCAGTGCAGCTCTGATGCTCTGAGGTGTGCCAGGAGGATGTGCTGCTCCGGGCAGGTGCTCTCAGTGGTCGGGAACAAAGCCTTTTCCTGCCTGGCTTTCCATCCTGGATTTGTCCCAGTTGTGTCAATGGAATGATTCTCTGGCAAAGTGCAATTACTCCCCATTTCTCTCCTCTCCAACCACCCCTTGCTGGCAGTGCCTGTGCAGCCCCAGGTCTGACCCTGTCCCGGGGATGTGCACTCCAGTGACACCCCCGTGCCTGGCAGAGCCCCTTCCTTGATCCAGCTTCACTAAATGGGCACGGGGCTCCTGCTGCTCCTTGGGGTTCCCTGCAGAGTTCCCACAAAGCTGGCAGTGCCCACACAGGGGGGGATTGTCCCTGGGAAAGGACTGGCCTCTTTAGCTGGCTGGATCTCGCCCTTCTGGGCCGATTCTCCGAGGGATGCAGCGACAGAGCGTCCCAGCAGGGACCGTAAATCGCCTCCTTTGAGGACACGACACCCCTGCCCTTGACTGGGGCCCTTTTTTGGGTCCCTGGGGTGCCCCATTCAGGTACAGCCGCGCTGAGGGCGCCTTGTTGGAGCTCAGCGCTGGTTTGTGAGGCCGTGGCACACTCGGAGTGCCCGACTGGCACCGAGCAGAAAGAGGTGCTTGTTCGGCTGCTGTCGGGGGGGGGGGGGGGGGGGGGGGGGGGGGGGGGGGGGGGGGGGGGGGGGGAAGAAGAAGGGGGCCGGTGCAGGTGGTGCCCCGTCAGTAAAACCCTGTTGGAAGAAAAGCTCGCAGGTGCTGGCTCTGAAAATGGCCGGGTGCTTCCTGGGCCCGGGGCGAGCTGAGCAAGGGCTGCCAAGGCCAGACAGAACCGCTCTGTTGCCTTAAGAGTGCATAAAAAAAGATGTTTCAATGCTGTCGTCGGCTCTGGGTGGTTTGCCACCGAGGACAAAAAGTCTCCTGTAAAATTGGATTTAAATAGTCCTATCTCACTTGTGCTCTGGGCGAGCGGATTCCATTGTGCCGGTGTCCCCTCCGCAGTATGATATCATAGCTTCAGAGGAAGCCTTTATTTAGAGGTCACATTAGTTTGTCCTGGGGATGTAATCATTTTTTGTGTCACGGACAATGTTTTACTGTGAAGATATGGGCCAGATGGCTCAGCCACTTGCAGTCCAGAGTTAAACAGGCTCTTTATTGTGGGGGAATAAACAGAACCTATTGTCCCCCGCTCGTGAAACTCTAGTGTCCACCGCCGGGGAAAGATGAAGTATGAAATTTGCACGGCTGAGGGAAGGATATGTAAAACAACAAGTCAAAGGGGGTGTGAGCTTCCAAAACATTTCCTCATTGTCCCTTCTGGTTTGTTCCTTTGGTAAATATGAGGTATTTCCACGCCTCGCCATTGTCCGGGGTTGCCGAGCGCTCGGGTGTCCCTCGTTCTCTGCCCCCAGCCCGGGGAGCAGCTTCCACCCTGACGCCCCCACGGCTCAGGAGTATCACCCCAGCAATTCCTGCTCCTGGGGCTCTGGGCAGGTGTGGTGCCTGGGCAGGTAGATCATTGCCAAGTCCATGTCTCATTATTTATTCTTCTGTATCCCTGGAAGCTCCCCCTTGGCCGTGGCTGGAAGCACACGGACCGATGGCTGGCGAGTAGAGAAAAAGGTATTTTCCTCTGCACCAAAGAGGCAGATCCCTTTTTCTCCCCGTTGTTTTTCCCCTCCAGGCCTGGCATAAAACCCCACTGAGAGTCTTTTCCCTACAGGAAACACCCATTTCAGTTTAAACTCACCCCATCCACAGCTTCCTACGTGGCAATGTCACCAGTATTTCTTTCCTCTCTCTAATTGCAACCAAAGCCAACCTTGACTGGCAAGGAGAAAGTCCCTGACAGGTTTGGGCTCAGTCCAGACCTTCTCAGAGAGTCTGTCAGGCAACTGTTTGACAGTATGCAAATGTATGCAAATGAGGGGACACTGGCCGAACACCTGCAGGACGTGTCCATCCCCACTCCCTCTCCGCTCCACCTCCTCGGCTCGCGGGGCTTTGAGATGCCGCTCCATCTCCCGGTGTCGGTGAATTTGTGCGGGTCAGCAGAACCCTTTGTGCTGCCGGGGGGCTCAGCCCGTGCGCAGGGGCCGGGGCCGGCAGCGGGGCCGTGGCTCCCGTCCAGCCCTTGTGCATCCTCCGCGCTGTCTTTTAGGACCTTCCCTTGGGCATCCCGACCCTTTTGGGGTTGCCCGTGCCACGGCAGGTCTCCAGTGAAGGCATCGCGCCGTGGAGGCTCCGCCGAACAAAAAGGCTGTTCTGGAGCAGCTGGAGCGGCGGGGCTGGGCTCGGGGACCTGCCGAGGGCCGGAGGGGAGGAGGAGGAGGGAGGAGAGGCACCTTGAACGAGGCAGAATTGCCACAGCCCGGGACCAGCCGTGGGTGTCCCGGGAGCAGCCCCTGCAGGGCAGGGTGTGGTGGGCTCCGTGTGCGGGGGGAGCACCGGGTGCTGTGCTCCCCTGAGACTCTGCGGGGGGAAGGAGGAGGAGGAGGAAAGAATTTTCGAGGACTCTTCAAATAGAGAAGGGCTGCAAAATCAGGAAAGTCTGGGACCCAGACCCTGCATGGGAGAATCAGCTGGGTTTTGAGGACATGCTGGTTGGATCAGTGACACGAATCCCACACCAGCTTCTGGTCAAAGTGGGGAGTGAGCCCCTCCAAAATCCCCTGTGGCAGCTTCAGTTTTATAAAGCTAAGCCCCCAAGCCAGTGGTGACTGGCTGATGGGTCTGGGGGCTGCACGGGGACTTGGCACAGCTTCCAGAGAGTTCCTGCTGGGGCTGGACTCCAACCTGAACCAGCTCTGGCTCTGCCAGGGCAGCAAAATCCTTCCCCTGGGTCACAAGCTCAATTAGAATCAGAGAATCATGGAATGTCCTGAGCTGGGAGGCACTCCCAAGGATCACCCAGTCCCAGCCCTGGCCCTGCCCAGGACACCCCAACACTCCCCCCTGTCCCTCAGAGCGCTGCCCAAACGCTCCTGGAGCTCTGGCAGCCTTGGGGCCGTGCCCACTGCCCTGGGGAGCCTGGGCAGTGCCAACCACCCTCTGGGGGAAGAACCTTGTCCTAACAAACCAGCTGGTGGTAGGATCTTTACTCTGGTCCATGGCTCACAGCAGGAGAAGCCAAGTCATGCTGCACTTGAAACCCGCGCAGTAAAACATCAGTAAAGACTGCAGGACATGAGGCACCAGACAGACACCACAGCCTAGTGTAGTGCAGAGCTTTGAGGGCCAAAGGCCTGCCTTTGGACTGCCGAAATATGAAAATCATCCCCAAGTCTTGGGATACCAGTGATCTTGGAAATACAGGGGGGCTCCTGCTTGAGGCCAGGTGGACTGAAAGTGGTTGGTAGCTGTTCCTGGGGCCTTTTCTTTGGCTGGGGATGACTAAAACCAGGCTGTAGTGCAGGGCTGGGGATGGGCAGCTCATGGGGTGTCCACCAGAGCTCCCCTGGCACCGGCTTCCTCATCTGCCCCCCTGGAGTGGGACCCACAGAGGGACCTGCCCTAATTCTCCCTGCTCCGTTTGGAACTCAGCTCCCCCTTTCTCTGCAGACAGAATATCAGCTCTGCTGCCTCCTGCCTTTTTTGTTTTGTTTTCTTCTTACACTCTGGAGCCCAAGGTAGCTGCATTTAGCAGCTTTAGTGTCCTTTCATTGCTGCTGCTCGCAGGGTTGTGGTCACTCAGGCAGCAGTAACTTTGAAAAAATGACCCGTCTACACCCAAACAATAACAGAATCCCCCTTTTTATGTTGGCAACGCCCACCGCTTTCTGTTCCCTTCGGGACTCCCCACGTAGACGCAACTGTTTGACCAGCCTTCCTCTGAACGACTTAATTAAGCAAAAGAAAAAGTGTCACTTTCTGCCAACCCCACAGAAACAGAGCTGTGGGGGTAAAGAGGGGCCGAGGCACCGGCCCACATTCCTGCAGGGCCGAGGAGGGCAGAGCCTGTGCCAGGCTGGGCCGGGGCATCGCACACCAGGCACCCGCTGCCTGTCCCACGGGCTCCCAGGAGCCCAGAGGTGCCTGCTGGCACCTGTGTGCCCCTCCCTGTCTGAGCCAGGCCTGGGACTGAGCCCTGTTCTAAACTGTGACATAAAGGGAGCCCATTTTTCCTTCCTGGGGACCAAAACTTTCCTGCTCCGTGGGCCTGGAGGCTCCTGAGTTCCCCGGAGAGCCTGGTGGGAACACATTGCACAGCCGGGTCCGTGGCTATTGCAAAACCTCCCTTCCCTGAGCAAAAATGCCAGAAGAGGATAAGGTTTATCTCCTTTGCTTCAGGGGCTGGATCTGCTCTGACTGCTCCCCTTCCCAGCGACACCAAAACTGCTCCGTGCCCAGCCAGCTGCTCTCTGTCCCAGGAAAGGGATGAGGCTCTTACCACAAGTGCTTCAAGGGCCTGGGCTTTCAGGGCTTTTTTTTGCTTTTTTTCTGAGGGAAAAAACTTCGCTCTTAACCCAGCAGGGAAGGATGGAGCAGGACTGTCTCGCTGAGTTATGTTCTCCTCTTCTGTCTTGATCTCCATTAAAAGAGCGTAAATTCATTTTGGGCTCCAGTTCTGCAAAGGTCAGGGGCTGCCGTGGCTCTGGAATCAATGGGCCTGCTGTTCACCCCACACATGGGGGCTTTGAAGGCCCTTGGCTTTATCTGGAGGGGAGTTAGGCTTGGGGTGTTCCTTTTCAGACAAACTCGGTGTTTTGCCCCGTTCTCTCCCATCCCAGCCACCCCTTTCCTGTCCTGGCAGGCAGGACCCTGTGTATTTCTCAGCCGTCCTCCAGTCCTCAAACCAGGCTGAGAAATTTGTAAATAATGAAAATGAACAAAACAATATGTGTCTCCAAGCCCTTAGATGCTTTGCTATACGTTCTTAGGCCCTCCCAGTCCTGATAAAGCCTCTCAGTTAAGAATAAAGGAAGCCAGCCATGGCAGGGGACATTCCCAAGCAGTGCTGTCTCTTGGGATGAAGGTGTTGTGTTTCCTTTGCAGTTCCAAGAGGGGAACACAACAAATACTGGGGCGGGGGGGACGGGACTGCAGGGGCAAAGCCCTTTTCTGGGTGTCAGGCAGCACCAGCACAACCCTCCAATGCCATCCTGGGCTGAGGCATCTTCAGACTTGCAAAACTGCTCCAACCTGGCAGGTGCACGAATGACAGATATAAAAACACCCCCCAAACACACAGGACACGTGTATTTCAGAAAGGATTTCTGCACAGAAAGGTGGTGAGGCCTTGGCAGGGGCTGCCCAGGGAGGTTTGGAGTGCCCAGCCCTGCAGGTGTCCAAGGCAGGCCTGGCCGTGGCACTCAGTGCTCTGGGCTGGGGGACAAGGTGGGGATGGGGCACAGGGGGATCCATGGGCTGGGAGGGCTTTTCCAGCCTCAGGGATCCTGGGATTCTGATATAAACACCCACACAAACACATATAAACACACAAACACATAAACAGCCACACAAACAGATCCAAACACCCACATAAACACACACAAACACCCACACAAGCACATATAAACACCCACACAAACACTCTCGAGGAGGAGGGTGTCGTTGTCACTGCCAGCCTGGGATGCAGCAGCAGATGCTGGGGGCCCCTGGCCACCAGCACTGACTTTGGGGTGCACTCACACACTGCTTTTACCCCATTCCACAGCCAGGAGAGGCAGAGGGGACTCCACAGCCGAGGCTGCTGTCCTGGGGAAGGCAGCAGAGCCCATCCCCGGGAGCTGTGCCGGCTTTTCACAGCGTTCCGAGCTGGGAGGGTGTTTGCTCTCCAGCCAAACGACAACAGCTCCAATATTAAAGGGTAAAGAAGGGAGAAACCTTTTCTGCAGCCTCCGACTGTTTCATTCTCTCCACACAAGGGTACAGGAGCGGCGGCCTTTCTTGTGATTAATATCTGGGAAGCTTCTTAACAAGGCTTAGCTTGATAGGTGGCTCTTGTTGGAGGAAATTTATGGCCTGGTACTTCCTCAGTGAGACTTCCCACGTTGAATTGTTGAACATTACTGACCCTGATGCCCAACACGAGGGGGTGGGGATTTACACAGATGTCTGGTAACTGTGGAAGGTGCAAAAATCCAGAAGAACAACCTGCATTACATCCATTGGAAGCGGCTGGTTAACAGAGGTCAGGGGGAGGCCCGAGCCAGTGTGTGAGCCCGCAGTGTTTTGGTGCAGTTTGTTTTTTGATTAGTGCAGTTCATGACCGGGCCATCCCACCTGAATAACAATCAGTGTGATTCACAGCGGGCCGGGAGAGGGCAGGGCCGCCCGCGGTGCCGCCCATATGGAGCCCGGCCCTGGGAAGCGCAGAACCTTCCCAAACCCAGATGGTTCGGCTTGACGGCTCTGGCAGAGCCCCAGCAATAACCTCTGACGATATGAAATCATCAAGATCTTGTTCCCCCTCACCCCCCCACCCCGCTCCTCCTTTTCCCCTGCTCGCCCCCCTCCCGCCTCCCTGTGACTGTATGTGCAGACACAAAGCCATATGGGAACGGGAACGGGAATGGGAACGGGAATAGGGCCGGGCATTCATCAACGGGCACCAAACAGGGCTCTTCCTCTCCTGCCCTTCATTTTTTATTGTGCTAGGGGTTTTTTTCCCTTTTATCTGACACCATATTTGCCTTCCTAAAGAAAAGGGTGAGCAGATGGGAGGGCAGGAGCCGTGGCAGGAGGTTGTGAGCGACCGTCCTCCCCGTGCAGGAGGAGGAGGTGGAGCGGTTTGGTTTGGGCACAGGGAGCTGCTCCTGGGCCTTCACTGCTGCTCCTGGGGGGAAATCTCCACCTACACCGACTGGTTCCTGTTACCAGGGGCAGGCTTAATTTCTCAGGGTAAATCACAGAATCATTTAGGTTGGAAAAGACCTCCGAGATCGAGTCCAACCTGTGACTGTCACCGTGTCACCCAGCCCAGAGCGCTGAGTGCCACGACCAGTCCTTCCCTGGACACCTCCAGGGAGGGGGACTCCACCAGCACGAGATGGCTACAATAACCAGCAGCTGGAAGGGCCAGAGTGACACCTCAGAAATAGGGAAAATGATGTCCTGGCCGCTGGTGGTGATGGAGCATCCCACTGGACCGGGGAATGGGATGTGTTTGGCAGGTGCTGGGGGCTCAGGGAAGGGCATGGGCAGTGCTGGGTTGGCCAAGGTTCAGGAGGGTCTCCACAGGAGCCTGTGGGCAGGATTTGGTTTGCTGCCAGCAGCCAAGAGACCCTGCAGTGGGGGGGACAGAGAGGAGCCTTCTGACCAGCTGCTTTTAGGAAGACATGGGTCAAAGGTTGGATTCAATGATCCTGGAGGTCTTTTCCAGCCTTGGTGGTTCTGTTCTGTGATTGTAGACCTCAGAGCAAGAGGCCTGGGGTTGAGTCAACCAAGTGGCTCCAATAAGGGGTAAGTTTTACTCAAGGAGTGCTTGTTTAGGTCTGAAGAGGGAGGGGAGGAAGCTCTGCTGAGAAACCACCAGCCTGAAGACCCCCTGCTCTGCCTCCTTCATTCTCTCCTCCCCTCCCAAAGGTGGGCATGGCTTTCTTCCCCCCTGCTCCCTCACGTTTGAAAATTCAAGCCTCGGGATATTATCAGTGAAACTGAGACCTGGGCAGTGCCTGTGACTGTCACTGTTCTTCAGGTTAAAAAAATAACAGCTCAGTGGCGTTGGGCATTATTATTTTTAAAGGAATTCCTCCCCTCCAAGCAGGTGAATCCGTAATCCCACACTTCCAAACACACAAGATGAGAGACGCTCGTCCGACGAACCAGAAGAAATCATTTAGACAAATAGCTTGTACAGTGTCCTTTGAACATTGTGCTCTAAATCTTTTTAGTCTCATGAGTATTCATAGTGTTTCTCAAATAATTTGAAAGTGATTTCCTAATGAAGGCTAAAATATCCCTTTTAAACTTCTAAGTGATGTTGTTTTCCTTTGATCACCTCCATACATCCCATATTCCCGTGCCCTTCTCTCTCTGCTGCATATTCATGTCCTTGGGATAATTTAAAGGCACACTCGCGTGTGTGACAGTGATAAATAAAACTCATCCATCATATAGCAGAACCTCTGGGGAAAATCCAAGATCCCCATTGCAGTGCCGTTACTGTCTGCATGATTATGAACCTGAGCTGGGGCTGCCTGAACCGCTGGCGAGGTTTAATGAGCTGGCAGAACATTTCCTCTTGGGTAAAAAAGAAAGAAAACCCCCCAGAACTTCTTTTTTGGCAGTCACAAACCCCTGCTGCTGCTGCTGCCCACCTCCCAAACCAAGCTCTGGGGTTTCTCCCAGGGGTGACCTCGCTGCATCCCCAGAAGGGGATGGGTGGAGGATCAGGGCTGTGCTCTGACTCAGGTGGGAGTTTTATTTCCTCATGGGATATGAACATTTTTGAGTGCCTTTCCAGTGGTGTGAAGCCATCCCAGTTCATGACACTGTGGCTGGAAAAGCGTCTGCCTCTGATGAGACCTGTGTGCTCATCCTGGAGGTGCTGCTGCTCCTCAAAAATGGGAATAGTAGATTATTTACCACCAGCCCTCCATGTCCCAGTAGTGACACTGGTCCCAGTCCTCGCAGGAGCTCTCTGACGTGGCAAAGCAGCATTAGGTCTGGACTGCAGTGGGAGAAGGAAAGGAGAAGGAAACCTGCACCAGGCACCCACCAGGACAACCAGCACGAGCACAGTGAGTTGCCCCATCTTGAGTTCTCCCTCACAGGTTGGTCTCTCAGAAATTTGGGGGGTGTAGGGAGGATTCCCATGCTGGCCCTGGCACAGGCTGGCTGTGTGGGGAGGCAGAGCCCTGCCTGGCTGCTCAGCCCCAAACCCAGCGGGATGTTTGCAGTCAGGGTTTACTGGGGGAGGAGGGAAATGCCAGTTTGGGGTGGACAAGGTTTTATGGGCCTGGTTTGTCATCCACCAAAATTACCCCAGCAGAGCTGGCAGCCTCAAAATCAGCTCAGTGACTTGAGGGTGGGATGGTGAGATGCTTTTCTGTTGGATCCTGCCCATCCTCACATCCCAGCCTGGATGGACCAAAGAAAAGTGAAAGTTTTCTGGGGGAGGAGCTGGAGCAAAGCCACACCATGAGCTGGGGTGGGGGGAAAACAGAGGGCAGGATTCATCTCACCTCCTGCAGGGCTCCTGTGTCCCTTTGGCCATCCTAAGGCAGCTGTGGGGAAGGGTGGCTGTGTCTGCACCTCCTGCAAGTGCCAAAATGAGGCGGGACAGATGGTTTGGACCCGGTTTTTGGGTGGTTTAAACGCAGGTGTGACGATCACAAACCTTCACGATGGTCTGGGGGGAAGATGCTGTGCGGGAGGGAGAACTCGTGGGTGCCCAGGGGAGCAAGGAAGGAGCTGGGGTGGGACACGGGGAGGGCACAGCCCTACCAGCCGGAGGGCAGGTAGAACCACAGCCACGTAAATCACGGCCGGTGCTCCCTGGAAATTTACGGCGGGCCGGTGAAAAATGAAGCGGCCTGACCTTTCTGCGGGGGCTGCAAAGGCCGTGCAGCCGCTGGCCCTGCTCCCCTCGGCACGGCGGCATGGCCAGCTGCCGCAGCGGGGACATTCCCCCCGCAGTTGCCCGAGAAACCATCGCAGTGCCGGAGCCACCGCCGGCACCTCCCGCGCCCCCGGCACTCGAGATGCTTTATGAGATCGCGCTGGCCGGAGGCGCAGGCGGGGGTTAAGACCTTGTCCCGTATTCTGTCCCTACTTAGCGGGATCCCTCTTCAGTGCTCTCACCCGGGGCGGGAGATGATCGTGTTTAGTGACCTGTCACGCTGGCACTTCAGGCTTTTGTTGTGGGAAATTGGCCTTCCTCTTAGGGCAGTGAGAGGATTTGGGCTGTGTCATGAGAGCCATCAGCCCGCCAAGGTTAAGGGAGCACGGACAGAAAGCTGTTCCTCCGAGAGCGGCGGCGGGTCTGAAGTTTCACCTCCTTTGAAGCAGAGAGTGCCATCAAAGGGACGTGGAAGCGGCCCGGGGTGGGAGCCAGAGGGCTCTGCTGGGTGCCCGGGCAGGAAAGGAGCTGCTCCCCAAACCTCATGGGCAGTTAACAAAACTCCACTCCAAGAGCTGCTGCCTCGGCACATCAGTGGCTGAAATAAAAAAAAGAAAAGGGAAAAAAGTAAGTTTTCATCTCCCAGCCGTAGCTGTAGACTCTGTGCCTCCCTTATTTTGATGTCCCCCAGCACATTTCTTCTGGAAGGCTGATGGGAGCAGGACCAGGGATTTTAGGACTCCCCTCCCAGAGAGTTTATTTGAAAGGCACTGGTGCCTTTCTGTTATTTCAGGAGGGATATCAGAACAGCCCCTGTAAGAACCTGCTGAGTGAACTGTGGTGTCTCGAGGAACCTCAGGGTAAGCTCCTCCCCAGCTACCCTGTGTCAGGGGGTGCTGGACACCCCCTTCCTCCAAAAAACCCAGTCCCTGAGGCTGGAAAAGCCCTCCCAGCCCATGGATCCCCCCTGTGCCCCATCCCCACCTTGTCCCCCAGCCCAGAGCACTGAGTGCCACGGCCAGGCCTGCCTTGGACACCTGCAGGGCTGGGCACTCCAAACCTCCCTGGGCAGCCCCTGCCAAGGCCTCACCACCCTTTCCAGCAACAAATTCCTCCTGATGAAGAAATCTGTCCAGTTCCCATCCTCGAGGAAGGCAGCCCATGGGCCAGGGCAGCGAGTGAGCACAGCACAGGGATGTCTCAGCATTTTTGGGATGGAATTGAACTCTGGGCTCTGTGCTGTGAGACTGACCTTGGATGCCTTGAGCTGAAGGAACAACCTGATCTGTTGATCTTACTTTGGCTGAACAAAACTCCATGGCCCCTAATCCTTTTTCTCCAGTCTCTCTACCCAACTCCACAGAGCTGTTGCCATTCCAGTCGCTTATTCCCAGGTCCAAAACCAGTTTGTACCATGTGCCAGGCAGTGTTCCAGCCCTGCTGCTGTGCCAGCTGCTTTTAGGGGAGTTTTGTGTGTGTAGGGAGGCTCATACCCAGGTTTAAGGTTCAAACCAAAGGCTGAGTGTGCTTTCCACATAAAATCATGGAGTGGTTTGGGTTGAGAGGGCCCTCAAAGCCCATCCAGTGCCACCCCTGCCATGGGCAGGGACACCTTCCACCAGCCCAGGGTGCTCCAAGCCCCGTCCAACCTGGCCTGGGACACTTCCAGGGATCCAGGGGCAGCCACAGCTTCTCCCCCACAGCCAGCAATTTCTTCCCAATATCCCATCTCTCCCTGCCCTCTGGCAGTTTGAAGCCATTCCTGTCACTCCATTTCCTGTAAATAGTCTCTCTCCATCTTTCCTGGAGCCCCTTCAGGCCCTGCAAGGCCACACTCAGGTCCCCCCAAAGCTTCTCTTGTGCAGCTGAACAATCCCAGCTGTGCCAGCCTTTCCTCCCAGCAGAGCTGCTCCAGCCCTGGGAGCCTCTTGGTGCCTCCTCTGGGCTCTCCCCAGCACAGTGACTGTGAAATCAGCCCAATCTGCAGTTCCTGCTCCCTCCTGATCTCCAGCCCAGCCGAACTGAGGCTGTCCCCCCACAGACAGCGTGTCCTGCAGGGCTTGCTGCTCCTCCAGCTCCTCGTGGAGGCACCCACAGGTGGGGCAGCTCCAGCCAAGCCAGTCGTGTGCTGGGAACTTTCCAGTGACCCCCTCCTGGAGGAAGAAGGAAGCTCAGGGTTGGGAACAGTGGTTTAAACATCCCCTTTGGCTTGGGAAGAGAGACTGGACAGTGTGATCCTGGTGTGGGATCCCCTGGAGGAGGGGACAGGGGAGGTCACACAACATCAGGAGCCACACTCGTGCCTGTGACACCTCCCAGGGCTGGGAAAAACAAATGGGGCAGTTTGGGACAGCAGCTTTTTGTTGCCATCTGATCACAGCCTGTCTGTTCTTGCTGACCCTTTGCTGTGGACTTGGGGTGTTGTTTTGTTTTTTGGTTTTCTTTTTATTTTTTTCTTAGGTTTTTTTTTTTGTGTGTGGAATTTTTTTTTTTTTTAATACTTGAAAGAATTAAAAAGTACGGCTTCCATGAATAAATATAACTCTTAGCTCCATCTTATTAACTAAAAGCAATTTAGGGCTAAATACAGTGAATGTTAACAAAAAGCCAAGAATAGAAAATTGTTTAAGTGGCCAAAGAAACTTTCTCCCATTGTGATGCAAGCCAAGCTATGCCAGCTATATGTAAATGTATGCAGTGGGCTCTGTGCATGTGTCCACTTTGAAGTTGCCATCTGAATTTAATTCTGCCTTTGTGATTAAATCAGGCCATTACGTTTAATCTCACTTAATAGTAAGAAACGCTCTTTGTTGTTTTCTATAGGCAACATATTCTGCCCCTAACATATACAGCTTGGCATTCACACTTTACTATTAATCCCCGATGGCTGATAATTGCTTCATCTCCAAGTTCTCTGTCCAATTCACAAGGGAACTGATTGCAACTATTCTTCCCCTATACATTAATGCACTGTTTTGGTCCCACTCCTTTGGCTCAGTGAACCCTATCAAGCTGTCCACATTTTCTGGGCATGTGGGCGTATTGTAAGTTGTTAAATTAAATTCTGTGCTGACCCCCTAAACACCAGAATCTATTAGCACTGCAAGGTAGCTGATTGACAAGTGGGGCTACTTTGCCGCTCAAAAAAAAAAAAAAAATCCAAAAAAAAACCAACCAAAGAAACATCCCCTGACATGAAAAAAAAAAAATAAAAAAAAAAAAGCCAAGCTGGGCTAACTAAGGCTGAATATTTTGTTCCAGGGGAAAGTCTGAGCTCTTCTGCCTGCTGGCTTTCCACTTACAATTTCATTAGTGCGGCGGGATCAGTGGTGTGATTGCCGTGGGATTGGGGCATTGATCTTACATATGTCAGGCAGACCATTTCTTTGGGAAAAAAGGACCAAGGGTCTGGGAGATGGCTTTAGTTTCTTTCAGTCTGGAAGCCCATGCAGGTTGTTTTTTTTTTTTCCCCAAGTGTAATCAATTCAGAATGCTTTTTATGGGGTTCCCTTTTTCCTATTCCTTTTTCCTTCCCAGGACATGGGTCTAATTCCTAACAGCTGAATTATGCCCAAGGAGCCTCTGACTGTCAGTATTTTATTTTGTTCGGAAATGCAAAATAAATAAACAACTCAGTGCAGATTCCTGCAGGGACACAGTTGCAGGAGACACTCAGACACCCCAGGAACAAACACCAGCACTTTGGGTTCCCTTTCCTTTACCCAAATCCTGCATTTAACAGATCCAGAGGCTTTTGATCACAGCAGAAGCAGAGTGATTTGGCAAAAAGCACAAGGAAACAGGGGTTTAGTTACTTCCACCACTGTCCGTGCTGTGACACCTTCCATGGCTGCTGAGCAGGGACTGCAATGACCTGTTACTGCATGAGGGACAAATTCACAGAATCCCAAAATCCCTGAGGCTGGAAAAGCCCTCCCAGCCCATGGATCCCCCTGTGCCCCATCCCCACCTTGTCCCCCAGCCCAGAGCACTGAGTGCCACGGCCAGGCCTGCCTTGGACACCTGCAGGGCTGGGCACTCCAAACCTCCCCGGGCACCCTCTGTTCGTGTCTCAGAGTGTTGAGGTGGGATCTGGAATTTCTTCACTCAGGTTCGTTTTCATTGCACTGATGAATTAAAATAGATCTTTAGTTGTCACACAGTGGGTTTGAGGTGCTGATTTGGGCCATGTGGGCAGTGAGGGAATAGCAAAGGCTTTTTAAAATTCCATTATTTTCTAATTTCACCGAAGTGGGAAGGCTAAAATCCATCATGAATCCCCACAGACATCAACTGCTATCCAATGTGAACTGGAAATCATGAATGCCAGAAAAGTTTGGGATGGAAGGGACCTTAAAGCTCATCCAGTGCCACCCCTGCCATGGGCAGGGATATCTTCCACCAGCCCAGGCTGCTCCAAGCCCCGTCCAACCTGGCCTGGGACACTTCCAGGGATCCAGGGGCAGCCACAGCTTCTCTGCCCAACCTGTGCCAGGGCCTGCCCACCCTCCCAGCCAGCAATTCCTTCCCAATATCCCACCTAACCCTGCCCAACCTGGCCTGGAATGGATCAAAGGAATGTTGTATCACTGAATGCCAAGGCCCTGCTCGTGCTGATTTGAGATCTCTCTCTAATCAGTTCCCAAGTGCTATAAAAAAACCCCAATAAATGCCACCTTGATATGAGGAGTTTTTAATCTTCTTCCATAAGTCTAAAAAGGCGAGGAGCACAAGACAATCTGAGCCTCACCTTCTAATTTCTTTCCTCCTTTTTTCTCTCTCCTTGCAGTCCTCCAGTTCAGCACCAAATGTTTTATTTGCTTCATGTCCATTTTTCCTCCTGTTTTGTTTGTTCAGGGAGGCTCCAGGGGCGGGTGTCACTTGATCAGAGCAGAACCATTGTGACTGATCAGCCACTTCTAGAGAGGGCAAAGCCAGGGGCACCCACAGGGCCATAAATTTCTGCCTACATCAAGCACCAGCAGGAGAGGGGCTTTTAGTTTTTAGTGTAGATGCAACTCCAAAAGTTGTGGCTTGTGTTTCTCCCAGAATCTCCAGTGATTCCCAGAGTTTAGAGCCAGCTGTAATTCCATACAGTCTGTACACACTGTATTTCCATAACCAGGAATATCCTCTGGAGCTGAAGGATTTATTCAGAGAAATCAGATTTATTCAGTAATTTTCAATAGCCACCTCCAAACTGGTGTCTCTAAAACACTGATGCTTTCTATTCTGATCCTGTTTCAGCCCCTCTTTCAGCTCCTCTCTTGTGAGGAGTTTTGTGACCCCCCTGAGGTTTTTTGGTTCTTTAATTTCCATTGCTCTGTCACCTCACACTGACAAAAGTCACTTTGCCTTGCGAGGTGCTGCACACTCTGATCCTGCCCTGGGCAGGGAATGGCCTCGTGGGGGCTGCAAACTCAGCTCAGAGCAGGAATCTGAGTCCCTGAGAGCAAAGCATTTTGTCCTGGTGGTTTCCAAGGACCACTCCAAGGAAAACTGGTAGGGAATGAGATTAATGCTTTAATTAAATGAACAAGAAATCCGCTGGTTTTGCCTATTTTTTGTATTGCAACAAAGCCTTCAGAAGTCCCAGAGCCCCCCAAAGTTGAATGCTGATTATTAAATCAATAATCTGTTTAAGGTATTCATCCATTCAGGTAATTATCTAACTTTATTGGGATTTTCTCTGAACTGTGCCACAGCATTAAACTTATTTACATTACTTTGGATCAGACAAAGCATCAGAGTGAGCCTTGGGAAGTCTGGCTTAGGTTTGGAGCTGTTTTTTCCCATTTCCTTGGAAATGTCTCAGGTTAAATGTCATTAGGAAGCAATTTGGATGCTGGTAATTTGGGAAGCACCCACGGAAAATTGATGTGTCTTTTGAAAACAACCATAACAAGTCGCTTCAAAGCTGCTGGCCAAAGAGACCTTAGAATGAATTGTGACCCCAGGAACAGAATCAGTAGCAGTAGAGTCACAAATTAATTAATAATTAATCATATTTATCCCTCCCTGTGCTTGAAGACTAATTTGGGGTTTGAAGTTCTCGCAGCCTGCCCTGCAGCTGCTTTGGATTTGTTCCTGGTGAGAAATATGGGAATGATGACAGTCAGTCCAGACCCAACCCAAGACCCAAGACACTTCAGATGTCTCCCTGAAGTGCGTTTTCTTACCTGGAGCCTCCTTTGTAGGATTTACAGAAACAAAATGATGCCAACTTTGAAGGGACTTTGAAATCCTTCCCTGCAAAATATGCAACAATTTTATCTCTTTAATAATAATAATAATAATAATAATAATAATAATAATAATAATAACTATCTGCAGTGTTTTCATGATCAAAATCAGGGGGGATTTTGCTGCTGAAGTGGAGAACTGTGCCAAGCAGCACCTGCTGGTGCAGGAGTGGCCGTGAGCCGACCTGAGCAGGAACGCGATGGCAAGAGCGAGGCTCCCTCCGAGCTGGGCTTTGAAGAGCTGCCCTTCATTTTGAATTCACAGGCTGTGTCCCCGGAGCCTTTTACTCCTCTTGCAGCAAAAGCCTGCAGATCAGCTCCCCAGCCTTTTATTGTGGGAGTGCTGTAATGTGTGCTCAGCTCTGAAAGCACACGGAGCCTCCCGAGCGCCCGGCGATGTCCTGCCCATATCAAACGCTCCCAGGCAGGCCCTGAATGCCTGGCAAGGCTTCCCCTGGACTTGTTCAAGCTGCCCAACCTGCATCTCGCATCCTGCCACCACCCAAGTCGTACAATAACCATCTGGACCGGCCTTGGAGCTCCATTCAGGGCATGGGACAAAGTCACCGGTTCTTTT
>NW_020956985.1:26395-28075 GCF_003031625.1 Empidonax traillii
CAGGCACAGAGCCACACACACCCCCAACTCAACACCTGAGTGACACCCACACCCCATGGGCACTGCACAGGCACAGAGCCACACACACCCCCAACTCAACACCTGAGTGACACCCACACCCCGTGGGCACTGCACAGACACAGAGCCACACACACCCCAACTCAACACCTGAGTGACAACTCAACACCTGAGTGACACCCACACCCCGTGGGCACTGCACAGACACAGAGCCACACACACCCCAACTCAACACCTGAGCTCAGATCTGCTCTGCTGTGTTGGGGAGGAGGTGGGAATTCAGCAAGACAAGCACACCCCTGAGCTGACACGCTCTGGGGAGGGAATGGGGGGGGGTTAAGAGGGTGATGTCTGTGGGAGCTGTGATGGTTTCTTGGTTTTTCTCTGTTTTCAGATTAATAATCTGTTTTCCAAGTGCAGGCAGATGAGCACAGGAGCTGTGCAAAGGATGGATGGAGCAATTTCTAATTGACACACAGTTATTGCTTCTGTTCAATGCAGCCACTCAAAAAGCAAACTCAGATCTCAGTTTCAAAAGTGATATTTATTTTTTACTGGAGACATCAGTTGCTTCTTGGGATGCTTCAGTAAAAACCACACATGAATAAGTACAAATATCTCACCTTGTAGCAGCTGGCTGGACTCTGTTACCCCAAAGCACCTAAATACAAAATGTATGGTTACCCACAGTTTTAACTCACCGAAAATAGACAAGGACAACTAAGATAGAGTTGTTTCTTTGTCAAACAGCCTGAAATGAGCAATCAAATGCTCATTTTAACAACGTTACATGACAGAAAATGAGCTCGAAATAATATCGAGCCTTTCAGGCGGAGGAGTCACGCCAGGGAGCTGTGAAATCACCACATCCCTTTCAAAGCCTTGGCTTCCCTCGCCAGAGCAGGGAATACTCTTGGAGGCTCTCTGGAGTCAGCAGCCGGAGCCAGCCACCACAGAGGGCTTACAGCGGGCCAATTTGCTGGGAAGGCTGTGCCTCGCTCCGAGCACAAAGCCCGATGTCACGGTCAGCCGTGGCGCGGAGCCGGCAGCTCAGCCCGGCCTCTCCCCCGGCCCCCGGGGATGGGAGCGCTCCCGGCCGGGGCTGCGGCGCTCCTTGGGTGTCCAAAGGAGCCCTTTCACAGCGACACACGGCCAAGAGCGGGCACGGGGAGCGGGGGGGAACAAAGGTGGCTCTGAAGTCATTTCCCCGCGCTCGGCCCAGCCATCCGGTTTCGCTCCCTCGCCATTGAGGGGGCAGAAAGCGGCAGGAAGAGCGGGGCTGAAAGGGAACAAACCGGCCCAACGGGCTGCGGGGAGGCAGCCAGGGCTCCACTCCCATTCTCGCTGCCCAGAAAGGGATGAATGATTAATTAGAGGCGTCCAAAAGGTAATGGATGTGGCGGGCGGGCTCCTGGGCCAAGTTCCTCGAGCACCTGCGAAAACAGGAGGCGACGGGACACAAAGCCCCTGTCGCCTTTGTGGGAGCACAGAGGGGCTCTGTTCCCCCTTCACCTGGTCTGCTTTCTGCTGGCACGGCCTCCCTGCACTGGGGCCCTTTCCATGCCTGCCTGCAGGAAGCAAACCCCTCCTTTCTGCACAGAGAGGAATCGGAGCCATCCCAGATGCCAGAAGGTAATGGGGGGGTCTGGGATCCGGCTCTCA
>NW_020956985.1:29232-48779 GCF_003031625.1 Empidonax traillii
AGCACAGAGGGGCTCTGTTCCCCCTTCACCTGGTCTGCTTTCTGCTGGCACGGCCTCCCTGCACTGGGGCCCTTTCCATGCCTGCCTGCAGGAAGCAAACCCCTCCTTTCTGCACAGAGAGGAATCGGAGCCATCCCAGATGCCAGAAGGTAATGGGGGGGTCTGGGATCCGGCTCTCAGTCCAGAGGATGCAGAGTTAAGATGCCAGCTCTTTTCATGCCTGCAGAGCCTGGCAGCCAGGGCACGAGGCCGCTGCATGCAGAGGTACCAGGGATGGGATTGCCAGAGGAACCTGGAGAGGATTAGACACTCAGATCCCACTGCAGTTAAACACAGCCTGGCTGTTTGCCTCCCTTAGACACCTTGGAAAATCCCAGCCTGCCCTGTGGATCTGGCAAAGCACAGAGGAACCTGTCACACTGAAACACAAGTTGCGTGTGGTACAGAGTAAGGGCTTGGCTACTCCTAAATCAGGGTAAAAACATCTTTGTCCATTTGGTTTTGTCAGTTTGAAAAGTGTGCTGCCCAGGTGGCACTTCCCCAGGGGTCAGAGGTGTCAGTGGCTCAGGTGGAGAGCAAGAAAAGGTGTTTTGTGTCCAGTTCTGGGCCCTCCTGGAAGAGACACTGAGGGGCTGGAGCGTGTGCAGGGAAGGGAAGGGAGCTGGGAAGGGGCTGGAGCAGCAGGAGGGGCTGAGGGAGCTGGGGGGGCTCAGCCTGGAGAAAAGGAGGCTCAGGGGGGACCTTCTGGCTCTGCAAGTCCCTGCCAGGAGGGGGGAGCCGGGGGGGGTCGGGCTCTGCTCCCAGGAAACAGGGACAGGAGGAGAAGGAACGGCCTGTGTGAAGGTGAACACACCAAATAGTGGGAATGACCAGCTTTGTGTTGTGAGAGATTCCTCTTAATAATTTCCCTCCTTCCCTTTCCATTAACCCACCTGTTGATGCTCACAGAGGATTAACAGTGAGGCCAGGGTGTGTTTGGATACAGAGATGCTGTTGTGGTGGAAAAGGTGCCCATCCATCCTGGTCTGGACACACCTTCCTTCACCACAAGAACCTCTGCAGAATGTGAGTGGAGGCATCAGCACAGCAAGGCTGACTCACTTCTGTGCAGGTAAAGCTGTGCAAAGCACACCTCACTCACAAATAACCCAGTAATCACCTCAAAAATGAGGTGAAAGTCACTCTGAACTTTCGAGCTCGCTCTGAGTTTTTAAGCTCACATCGTGCCTGGGGGAGGGGGGGAAAGCTCCACTGGGGCTCTGTGCCCGCGCTGCGTGGCTGTGAGAGCCACACGCGTGTGCCGAGCATCACCCCCCCCCCCGAGCCCCCCGAGCCCCGCACGACCCCCCGAGCCCCCCGAGCCCCGCACGGCCCCCCGAGCCGCGGCAGATGGGGGGTTGGATGGGAACGCCGGCCCCGGCTGCCGGGAGCATCCCCGGGGGCACGTTGTGAAAGAGCCATCCCCGTCCCTGTGTGCGGGAGCCGGTGGATTCCCTGCCGTCAGTGGATTCCCTGCGGCCGGTGGATTCCCTGCCGTCAGTGGATTCCCTGCGGCCGGGGGATTCCCTGCCGCCGGTGGATTCCCTGCCGCAGGAAGCGTGTGGCTGGAGCAGGGATGCTCCCACAGCTCCCTTTCTCTCCAGATGGTCGCCGTGCCCTGCCAACAAAAGCCAGGACGGCGTGGCAGGAGCACGGCGAGGCCTCCCCCTTCATCCAGAGCAGCCAAGGGGCCGTTCTCCGCCCTGACACCGCTCCCGTCGGGATGAATTCCCTCCCCGGTGCTCCGGGGGGATGCTCAGCCGAGGCTGGGCAGGATGGGGATTATCCCGCAGTCTGGCCCTCCTCACACGGGCCTTTGTCGGGATGAACAGCACAGTTTTGTTTCCTGGACGAGCAAACCTGGAAGAAGAGCAGTTTGTCCCCTCGGTGGAGGTGTCGGCAGTGCGAGGGGTTCTGGGGGCCCGTGTGAGAGCAGGGGATGACAATGCAGATGAACAGCCTCTGCCTTTGGCTCTCTCACACAGCACCCAGAGCAGCGATTTGCTGATTTGCCTCTGCAGTTTCTGATCGGGTCTGCTCAGCTACTCCTACTTTAGCACTTTCAAAGTGCTGCAACGGCATTAAAATTATCAGTGTCCAGCCCTTCACTTGGCTACGTGAATGCTCAGCTTCCCAGAGCTCCTGGATCCCAGGAGGCTCAGGGGTGACCCACTCATGGCCTTCTGGGACCTGAGGGGACCCTGCAAGGAAGATGAAGAGGGACTTGGGACAAGGGGCTGGAGGGGCAGGACAAGGGGAATGGATTCTCAGTGCTGAAAGCAGGGTTAGGTGGGATATTGGGAAGGAATTGCTGGCTGGGAGGGTGGGCAGGCCCTGGCACAGGTTGGGCAGAGAAGCTGTGGCTGCCCCTGGATCCCTGGAAGTGTCCCAGGCCAGGTTGGACGGGGCTTGGAGCAGCCTGTGCTGGTGGAAGGTGTCCCTGCCCATGGCAGGGGTGGCACTGGGTGGGCTTTGAGGTCCCTTCCCACCCAAACCATTCCCTGATTCTTCACCTCCTGTGTCCCTTGCCAAGGGAGCTGAGTTGGGCAAGGAGAGCAAAGGCTAATTTTCACAGTAACCTTGGAGCCAGGATGTTGTTTGGCCCCTGCCTTTGCTATGGCCTCGAGCAGACCCCAGCTTTGAGGTCACTGCTGAAAACCTGTGCTGGAGGAAGAGGAGAAAAACTTTTGCCTGCTGTGATAAGTAAAGGCACCGGTTTTATTCCAAGCAAATTAAAATAAACAAAAGGACACTAACAAAAGAACTATTTCTGTATATTTACTAACTTATAGGAGTCTGTAAGGTGAAGGGTCCTGTCTGGACCTAACACCAGGGAATCTTTTGCAGCCGGGACCAGGGAACAAATTATAAATAAAAATGTATTCCTCTGTGCCATGTGGATACAAAGAGAGGCCCTCCATGCCTTGCAGTGTGGGGATGATGCAAGACCCCCCTGTACGAGCCCAGGGGAGATAAGTTACAACCACCCAAAAGGTAACACCCACCTCCAAAGCAGGGAAATTACCTTTCAAGGCAACAAACGGACAATGAATGAATATTCAACAGGTGATATCTAAGGGTACAAAAATCACGGTTTTCAAACAATGTGTGTGCTCTTTGTATGATCCAGAGGGGCACCCAGTGCTGGAAATGGGTAACCAGCACTGCAATAAAAAACTCTTGCTATATTTCTTTGTCCTGCAGGTATTTTTGCTGTCTTCAAAATTCAAGAAAAGAAGTAACTTATAACAGATGCCGGATAAAACAGACCAGAGGCAGAGAGGACATCCCAGGGACAAAACCCAGGCCCTGGAGTGGAGTTTGTCCCAGAGCAGAGCTGTCCATGGATTCTGTGGAGCAGGGATCCCTCAGCCTTACAGAGCTGCTCTGGACTTTGGGGTTGCTGCACTCCTGGCGGGGGGGGGGGCAGGTCTGTGCTTCACAAAACACATTCAAAATGCTGAAACCCTTTAAAACAATACAGGAGTATTATTTTAATGACAAAACTATTATTTAATTCCTGCCACAAACTCAGTTGAAAAACACCCACCTTGGAAAGGGTTTGTCCAAGGCAGCATTCCCAGGATGGTCGCTGCCAGCAGGGTTTTCTCTGTCTCTCATTGCCCAGCACTGCTGGGATGGCAAAAATCCAAGCTGCTGCCAGCAGGCAGGCTGGGAACTGTCCTTTAGCTGGGAACTGCCCTTAGCTGGGAACTGCCCTTTAACTGGGACCTGTCCCTTAGCTGGGAACTGCCCCTTAGCTGGGAACTGTCCTTTAACTGGGAACTGCCCCTTAGCTGGGAACTGTCCCTTAACTGGGACCTGTCCCTTAGCTGGGAACTGCCCCTTAGCTGGCCTGTGGTGGTTCCTGCGTGGCTTGGCTGTGCCCGTGGGGTGGGCAGAGCTGCCTGTGGAGTGAGGAGAGGTGCCCAAGAGGAGGGTAGAGGTGCCCATGGGGTGGGCAAAGGTGCCAAAAAGGTGGGCAGAGGTGCCCATGGGGCAGGCAGAGGTGCCCAGCTGCTCTCAGGGACCCTCTCTCTCCGTGCCAGTGAAGGGCAGGCAAGTGCTGGGCAGCAGCACCAGGCAACTGCCAGGAAAAAACACTCCCCTTGGGTTTGTTTCCACCTGCTCTGAGCTGCTGTGTCCAGACTCTGAGTCTGCTGCAGGAAAGCAGGTCCTTAATCCTGCTAATTATGCCACCCAGTTTTCCCAGCCAGGCACCTGGTGTGACGTGGGGCTGATATCCCTCCCCACCCCCTTCCCAGGGGATAAGGGCTCGTTCTGGGCTGCTGGGAAGGCATGGCTGGGAAGGCTTGGCATGTCCTGCCTTTGGATGAAGCTCCCAGCATGTGGCACCACAGGAAATGAAGGTGCTGAGATGCTGGAAGGGGAATGTAGGGCTGGGGTTTTGCCCACAGAGCCGAGCTGGATGTGCCTCCCGGGTGTTTTGGTGGGGCAGCGTGTGGGGAAATACCATTTCCATGGAAACAAATAAGGGTTTGGGTTAAAAGGGACTTTAAGGATCATCTCGTTTCATCCCTTGCCATGGGCAGGGACATCTCCCACTGTCCCAGGTTGCCCCAAGCCCCGTCCAACCTGGCCTTGGACACTTCCAGGGATGGTCAGCATGTTCCATTTTCACCCTGCTCTGTCCTCAAACCCTCAAATCTCTGAAGCTCCATCACTGGCTCAGTCAGGAATCCTGCACTGGCTGCTCTGACTCACTCTGGGACATTCCCACCTTCCCAAATCCCTTCATTTTGCCCAAAATAGGCTTTGGCTCCTCTGATGAGGAAAACCGCAGGCAAGAGGCGGGGGCTGAGCACACCTACCTGGTGCTGCCAGGAATCTGGGCACCTCGGGGTGTCACTGGAGGCTCGTGAGCTCCAGGGATGAGGCAGCCCCAGCTTCCAGCATCCTGCTCCTTCTTCTCAGTTTTGGGTCCCTCCATCCCTCCTCACCCCCCGCTCAACTCGGGCACTGCCAGAGCGGGAGGGGGAGCAGGAGCGGAGCCTTCCCACGCCTGCAGCTCTTTGGCAGTTGCAGGTGACAACCCCGGCGAGTGCCCGGCGGCAGATGAGGAGTTTATGGGCTGTTAATAAACTGTAACCGATCGGTGAATGGCGGCGGGTTGCGTTCAAGCTGTTTGGGGCCACAGGTCCTTGGGAGAGCTTGCACTTGCTCTGCCTTTATTTCAGCGTGGCAGGGACATGAAAGCGCGTGGCAGACTCTTGATGTTGGTTACAGTGAATAGACATATGTCCCTCACACTAGCACGGCGAATATCTAATTAAGTCACACAATGCTGGCTTATACCCAGGGGCAGTCGCAAACAAGACGCTGTCACACTCTTAAGAACACAAACAAAATGAAAATTGCCTCTTTATACATTATAATGAATATGTTTTCAATGCGTTAAAAGTTCATTTACTCCCGGGCTCCGGCAGGCCGGGGGGATTTCAGATAATATCATTTTTCTCTCCAGAAGGGTGGGTTAGGGCAGGATTAGGGACGCGTTTGTTGATGAAGCTACGGAGCATTTTGCCCACAGACCTGAAGGAAGGAACGAATTCTTATTGTGTGTTCATTGTGTCGTCCCAGGCAATTCCTGCTCTTCGGACCCCCAGCTCAGGAGCGACTTCTCCCTTCAGCAGGACACGTGTGCCACGGGTTTGTGTCTCCCTGTCTCCCATCTCCCCCCTTCCACACGAGGTTTTTGCCTTTTTGCAGGCGAGAGATGGTGCCCCCGATGCTGGATGGCTTTGGGGGTTGTCTCCTGCCCCTGCCAAGCTCTGTAAGCTCGTCTGGTGCTCCCGTAGCACCCAGGGGTGAGTCCTGATCTGGTGCAGCTCCTCCTGGGAGCATCGCAGGTGGCTGCTGCTTCCCTCCTGCTGCCCCAGCACTCCCAAACACTTGGAGCAGTGTAAGAGCTGCCTGGGGCACTGCAGCCTGTTCCCCTTCCCACCGGAGCTCCATTCCCATTTAAAGCACTTCAACGCTTTTGCTACATTTCTACAATTTAATTTCTATCTCAGTTTGCAGCAGTTCCATGAGCACAGCCTGGGGGTGGGGAGAGCTATGGGGTTTGGGGTGGGTGATTCCCACAGGCCTGGGCTAGGGAGCAACAAACCATTCATGGAATCATGGAATCAGAGAATATCCCGTGCTGGAATCATCCAGTCCAGCTCCTGGCCCTGCACAGACCACCCAACAATCCCCCCTGTCCCCGAGGACGTTGTTCCTGGCACTCTGGTGGTGTGGGAGGGACGTGCTTGGGGAAAGGACATCACTTCCAGCTCTACCTTCAGCAGAGCCAAGATTCATAACAGAGTCAATCCCTGGGGGGCTGCTCCCATATTTTAACCCACTTTTTTTCCCCCTACTTTAACCCCTCAGAGAGCTCTGGGAGCTGCTGCTGACAGGGAAGACTGACCAGACATGTGTTGGAGCTCCCTGCTCTATGGTCCCCAGGTCACACCAGGCTGTCCCTCCACCACACAGACCAGCTTGACACGGAGCACCTCGCCCTGTGGTATTCCCAGGATGCTTTATAGGGAACAGGAGATTCCCTGAGCCACCTGAGCCCCCAAACAGGGGCTGGGTCTGAGGGAATGCTGGTGTAAGGCTCATGCAAACTCAGCCTTGGGGAGCTTGAACTGCTCATCCTGGAAAGTGAGGAGCAGGCAGGGAGGGTCCTGAGGGGGCAAAATCCTCCTCACAGCACCTCTGCTGTGCCTGGCAGAGACACAGACCCTGCAGGGAAACCAAAACATCCCAGTGAGCACAGGGAAGGGGCTGCAGTTACTCAGCCTCAGCTCTGACATCTCATACAGAATCATGGAATGGTTTGAGTTGGGAAGGGACCTTAAAACCCACCCAGTGCCACCCCCTGCCATGGGCAGGGACACCTTCCACCAGCCCAGGGTGCTCCAAACCCTGTCCAAGCTAGCCTTGGACACTTCCAGGGGTCCAGGGGCAGCCACACTCTGGGCAGGTTAGAGAAGACATCTCAAGAGCCCATCAATTTTTTTTCTCAGGGCAGTTCCTCTCCCCTTTCACCCCCTCCGTTCTGTGCCTCCTGTGCCTGAAGTTCTGACCAGGAAAAGGATTCCCCCCCTCCCTTTTGGGGTGCTGGCCCTGGGCAAGGTCCCTCCCCCCGCTCTGTGTGTGCCCTTTGTGCTGGATGCTGCCCTGCTTCCCAGTGCTGCTGAGAAACTGGGAAACCTCTGCCTTCTGCTGGGATCTTGGGACTGGCAGGCTTTCCCAGGCTGGGGGTGGGGAATGGCTGTGGGACAGGGGTGTGCTCAGCTCCCCACACTGCCCAGATGGAGGGAATCTTTCTTGGGCGGCATCAGAGAGTGGAATCGTTGTTGCTGGGGGAAGGAGCAGAGGAACCTTGTGTGCTGTTCAGCACAGCCCCAGATGAGGCCTGAGCACTGGGGGGTGGCTGAATTCCCCCCTTGGAGGGGTTTCTCTCCCCCAGAACACGCTGAGGGCTTTTGCCACTCCAGCTCCACTCTGTGGAAGGAGCCTGGAGTGTCCCCATCCCCCTGGGACACTCATCTCCAGACCCCTTCCCTCAGGCACAGACAGCCAGACCTTGCTCGGGTCCCTCAGGAGGAACAAAACAAGATCGTCCCCCTCCCAAAACTCTGCTAATTTTCCACTCAAAAGGATTTTTCTTATAAAAGTGACAAACGCTGGGACCGCTTTTGTAAAACAACAAACTCCACACCAAAAAAAAAAGAAAAAAAAAAGAAAAAAAAAAGAAAAAAAAAGAAAAAAAAGAAAAAAAAGGAATAGTGTGGTTTTCTGGGTTTTTTTTCTCTTTTCAAGCAGACAAAGAGGTGTATAAATGTGTCTTATACATATATGTATATGTCTTTCTGAAAATAGCATTTAACAAATGCCTTCTGCATCTGCAGGATCCTCCAACAATCCTGACACTGTGATCAATCTGCAGGCTGGTGATGTTTGCTGACAGTGATTGATTGATTTTTCCCCGCTAATAGGATCAACATTGGGAATATATTAAAGTAAAAGGCACGCTCCTGACTCGCAGGAAACACCCGTGCATGGGCCTGGCCCGATTGTGTGGGGTTTGGCAGCGGGATGCGATGATTGATGACGGGCAGGGGATGAAGGGCTGCTCGGCCTTCATCAGGAGGAGCCTGATCCCCCCGGTGCTCTCCCCATGTGCATGACACTGGTGCCCTGCTGGGCCAGGGCCGGGCAGGAGAAGGGACAATGGATCGGGGTGGCCCATCCAGATAAGCCCTTCTAATGCATATGGTGAGATCTGACCTGCCGGTTCAAGGGGAGCAGGCGAAAAGCTGATGGGAAATTAATTCTCAGGAGTTTGTCAGGACATCTCCAACAAGTGAAGATAAATGGCGGAACAAAACTTCTAAAGCTGACGCCAAGAATGGGGATGAATGGAAAAGGGAAACACTCTTTTGCATTTACATCCATCTTTTAGGGGAAAAGCCACTTCAGGGGGAAGTTTGGACTTTGGAAGGCTGAACCAACCGGCGAGTGGAGACAGGAGCGTGGAATGTCCCGAGCTGGGAGGGACACACAGGGATCATGGAATTCCAGCTCCCAGCCCTGCACGGGACACCCCCAAAAACCCCACCGTGTCTGGCGCTTCGGAGAGGTTTTTGGAAAAATGAGAGGGTTTTACCAGTGCTTGTTAAAGCTCAGTCTGAGCTCCCAGTTTTCGAGATGAATAAAACATTACCTGCATCAATTAATGATCCATATTTGTAGCCAGTTTATCTCTGATGTGTTGACTAGGACTGGCATTCATGTGCTTATTTTCTCGTCGAGAAATAGGTCTTGAATGAATGATTTGCTAAAGATTCTCCTTATTCTAATAAGTTTTACAAGGCAATGCTTTTCCAGGCAGAAGTGCCAAGACATTTTTATATACTTTTTCTTAATGAGCCCCCTTTTTTCCTCATCATAACTGAGGAAAACAACTTATCAAAACTGTAACTTAGTCTTGGGAAAACTTCATGGAGTTTCATGGAAGATTCTCCTCACTTCTGATACTGAAGAGAGTTTGTCTTTATATTCCAGTGTGGAAGGTATTTACACTTTGGATTGCCTGATGATTTAAACCCCACATCTTTAAAAAGTGGGCAATTACAATACTTCTTTTTTTTTTTTTTAACATATTTAGACCTCAGTCCCTAGAGAGAGGCTTTTAGATGTGTTCCATTTGTCCACTAAAGGAAGTTATTGGTGTAGGACTGCAGTTTCCTTGTTCATCCATTATTTAAGGCTGGATTCCTTCTAATGAAGCAAACTTTGGATGTTCTAACAGCAAATCAGAATGCCCCTAAATACCTCGTGGCCTTTTGCAGAGGTGGAGCTGACACAGGCTCATGTCCCTGTTGCCATCATTATTATCTCCCTGTGTCCAGGGACTGCTCTGAACCCCCTCCTGCCTGGCTGGCAGTTTGGAAAGGGAGTGGAGCCAGGCTTTGGGAAAACCTCCCTTCCCATCTCAACTCCTGAGTGGGCAATCGGCTTTTCAGGGCTGGGGTTTGGTCCTGGTGGGACCAGGATGGTCCCACACTCTGCTCAGTGGTGCCAGTGACAGGATGAGGAGACAGAAACTAAAACATAAGTTCCACCTCGACATGAGGGAGAATTTCTTTCCATGGAGGGTGGCAGAGCCTGGAACAGCTGCCCGGGGAGGCTGTGGAGTTTCCTCTCTGGAAACATTCCAACCCCAACTGGACATTTCCCTGTGTCACCTGCCCCAGGTGACCCTGCCTGGGCAGGGGGTTGGACTGGGTGATCTCCAGAAGTCCCTTCCAGCCCCAGCTATTCTGGGATTCTGTAGTAACTCCTCTGCAAATCTGGCCCTCAGCTGTGCCTGAGCATTCAGAAATAATCTGGGTGATGCTGAGTCACGAGTTTGGAGGTCTCTGTCCCACCCAGAGATGGAAACGCCACTCCAACACAGAAAAATCTGAGCTCTGCTACAAGAACTGGTTTGCAACACCAGGTGAGAGCTGGTGGCACCAGCAGAGGCTGTTGGACTCCTGGCAAACTGGTGCCCTGGGGACCATCCTCCAGGGGATGGCTGACACAGTGCATGGGACTTCATTCTTTCAGCCCTGGAAGTGTAAAAACCAGCCCTGTTTTCCAGCCAGGGTCAAACAGCATCCCAGGGCTGTGCATCCCAGGGCTGTGCATCCCAGGATTCTGCATCCCAGGGCTGTGCATCCCAGGGCTGTGCATCCCAGGGTTCTGCATCCCAGGATTCTGCATCCCAGGGCTGTGCATCCCAGGATTCTGCATCCCAGGGTTCTGCATCCCAGGGCTGTGCATCCCAGGGTTCTGCATCCCAGGGCTCTGCATCCCAGGGTTCTGCATCCCAGGGCTCTGCATCCCAGGATTCTGCATCCCAGGGTTCTGCATCCCAGGGCTGTGCATCCCAGGGTTGTGCATCCCAGGGCTGTGCATCCCAGGGTTCTGCATCCCAGGGCTCTGCATCCCAGGGCTGTGCATCCCAGGGCTGTGCATCCCAGGGCTGTGCATCCCAGGGTTCTGCATCCCAGGGCTGGGCCACAGCTCTTGTCTCTGGAATGTCACCCCAGTTCCCACATCCAGCCCCCTGAGTCTGCCATGGGGATGTTGCAGGGATGTCCAGGGGGAGTTTGGCCCCAGAATATCAGTGGGATGAGGCTTTTAAGGGGGAAAATCAGTATTTCTCAATCTCCAACTTCTGCAGATGTGTGTAAGCTGTGCCTGTGAACCTCCCCCTGCCAGGGGCTCCTGCCCCGAGCCTGCCTTGCTCTGTATTCCTGGGGAGAGGTTTGCAGCTAAAGGAGAACCAAGTTTTTCCATCAAGGCTGATTTTAGAAAGCTGTTGAGGGGGATGTTCAGATCACTCTGAACATTCACTCCCATGAAGAGGAAGGGAACCTGCAATCCCCCACAGGGGCTCTGACGGATCCCATCGCACAGGACTGAATTGGCAGCAAGCGGAGTTGGTGCCCTGGTACCTCCCTGAGGGGGAGAAATGCCTCAGTCAGGGGTTTGCTGTGGATTTTGGGCTCCTCAGCTTAAAATTCACCAGGCAGAGGCTGAAGAAATTCCCTGCTGAACTGAGGCAAGAACAGCAGGGGATAAAGGTGGAGGAGCTGTCTCTGTGCTCTGACATGGCCAAGCTTTCCTCCCCTTGGGCTTCCTTGATGCCTTCCAGTTTCTGCCTGGAACGTGCTGAGAGAATCAGGGAATGATTTGGGTGGGAAAGGATCCCCAAAGCCCATCCAGTGCCACCCCTGCCATGGGCAGGGACACCTTCCACCAGCCCAGGCTGCTCCAAACCCCATCCAACCTGGCCTTGGACACTTCCAGGGATCCAGGGGCAGCCACAGCTTCTCTGCCCAACCTGGGCCAGGGCCTGCCCACCCTCCCAGGTGTTCTGTACAGGGAACCTGCATTTCCCAGTTCTCAGTCTGAAGCCATCCTTGTCCTGTTCCTGCAGCTCCTGGTGCCCCTCTCTGCACATTCTGTGGGGGGGAAGAGGAGGAGGAAAACAGAAGAGAGAAAGGGGAAGTGGGGAAGGAGGGAAAGAGAAGGGAAAGCAGGGAGAAGGCTGGGGAAGGAGAAAGGGAAGGAGAGAGGAGGTGAGTGGGGCCATAGGAAGGAGCTGGCTCACACACCAGGATATGCAAGGATGAGCTTCCTCCTTCTGTCGGGACAGGTCGACACAGACCCCGAGACAGCCTGGAAAAAAAGCGGGAGGAGGGAGAAGGGAAGGGTCTGTGAGGCTTGCATGGAAAACAAGTTTAAATTCAGAGGCACAGGGATCAGCTGGGCGCTAAGAATTAGGGGGGCTACTCGGTCTGCAGGAAGGGTTGGGGGCTGCAGGAAGGGCTGGGGGCTGCATTAAGGGTTGGGGGCTGCCTGCGGGTCCCTCCTGAGGCACAGGTGACCCCCGGCAGAGCCCCCCGGTATGCGCTGAGCATCTGTGCTGCCCCCCCGCCCGTAACCCGACCCTGCCCGAGCCACGGGTTCACTGCGGGCGGTGCCGTCGGGGGAGCCCCGCGGGCTCTCCCGGGAGCGGGGGAGCATATGGGGAGCAGGGCGGGCGGGAGGACCCGCAGGACGGCTAATCCCATTTGCAGGTAGCCCCTGGGAAGGGGCCGGGAGGAGGGGGGCACAGCTGGGGGTCCGGCCCGGCTGGGCCGGGGGACTGGCACAGCCCCGGGGCTCCGGGGAAGGATGCGGAGCCTCAACCTGCCGGACAGCGAGGCGGGGGTGATGCCCTCCCTGCTTTTGCCCCCGGTAGGAATGAAATGACCCCGCAGAAAAGCGGGATCCCCACGATTCCCCCCACCCTTCCACCTCCCGGGGCGGTGCTGCTCGTCGGGGCTCCCCGGGACCACCTGTTAGCGGAGGGAAAGGCCCTCCGGGTGGGAGCCGGGCAGGCAGACGAGCAGGATTTACCAGCTTCTGGCCACTGCCGACTTTTGCATCTGTCAGGGTGCTAATTATTGCCTTTAATAGAGACAAAGAACAGCTCCTAATGATGCTCCCTCTAATTCTCACCTGCTCCTGCCCTTCTTCCGCAGCAGCGCTCCCTCGCCGAGCCCTGCTAATTGGGAAAGCTGCTCTGCTTATTGCGGCCTCCCCGCGCGTGGGGGGTGGAGGGCTCCGGTAAAGGGGCTCGGGGAGCCAAACCGGGGCAGGGAGGCTGCATCCCACGGCTCTGGCCTGTGGGGAGCTCCCCAGCCTGCTCCCAGCGGCGCTCAGCACCCCCGGACTGCCGCGGGCTCGGCGAGGAGCTGGGGGGAGCGGGGTGGTCTTCGCCCCCTCCCCGCCCTGCCCGGCCCTGCCCTCGGCTGGCAGCAGAGCCTGGCAGAAGGGCTCCTGTGGCAGGGACTGTCCCAAGGCGCTGGCGGACACCTGGCCGTCCGCTCCCCCCTCTACCCGCCTTCCTCCCCTCCCCACCGCGGGAGAAGTCAGGAGAGGGGGGGCTTGTGCTGCAAGGATCGCCTTCAAACCCTCAAACCGGCACGGGGCTGGCACTCTGAGGGGCAGCGCCGGCGCCCTCCTGGCCACCCGGGGCTGGAGAAGGCTCCTGGGATTCCCTCCGGGGGTCAGGCGGGCTTGGGCTGGGTGTCATCGTAGGAAAACGTTGGATTGTTTCTTATAGTCCCTGGGGTGGGGGTCACTCTCTCCGAGCCCGCTTCCCTTTCCTGAGGGGTCGCAGGAGGATGGAGCGAAGCCCACAAGGCAGAGGCTGGAGCAGACCCCAACCCGCCCCGGCCGCCGGGACCGCCCCGTTTCACACCAAAAAAAGAATTCCCTCGGGAGCGGACTCGCTCTCGTTCCCCTGCGGGTGTCTGTGCTCTCAAAACTCCTCCATGCCCCGTGGTAATGCATAAATAATTCTGTATTTATGCGTAGGTAGCCAGCTGCTTATTTTAAATAGCTGTCTTGTCTCGGTCTAGAGAGAGAGAGAGAGATGGGAAAGGATTTGCTGGGGCAGGGATGCTGGTTTTGGGATCTCTTGCCCACCCACAGCCCCGAGAGCGATGCGGGATCGGCCTCCCCGGGGGTGGCGGGACCGTCGGAACCTCCGCCCGTCCCAGCGTCCCCCCCAGGGGCTGCCGACCTCCTTTTCCTCAAAAACACGAATCCCTTGGGCTGTTCCCCTTCTCCTCCCTGCAGGAAAGGGGAAGCCAGAGGCTGCTCCGCGCGTGGAGCCCTTTCCGTGGGCCTTGCGAAACATTTCCTGCCCAAATACCTGCCCAGAACTGCTAAAATACACCGGCGCGAGAGGCATGATCGACTTCGGAAGGGGAAAAAAAAGGGGCCCTCCCCAAATAATTTTCCTTTCCCTTTTCGTGGATTCTCGTTTGGAGGGTGTTTGTTTGAAGGTCAAGTGCGAAGGGAGCCATTACAGGCAGCAAACTCCCCACCGCCAAGTTTAATGTTCCCTCCCCGAATTAACATTTAATTCATATTTAATTAATATTTAGCCCCTGCCAAGCGCTGGATTCGATGGACAACAATTTTCACGTTCCGAACGCGGTACCAGCCGCTTTTTTTCCTTGCCGCCCTGAATCTGCGGCGAACAAATGGGGAAGGAAAAAAGAAAAACCAACAACAAAACCCCCAAACCCAGCCCCCAAACGATTTCCATTAGCCGGCGAGGCAAACTAACAAAAAACTTGGGGAAAAGGCAAGGATGCGCCTAAAGATGTTCCCATCCCTTCCCCACCTGCCTCCGCCTCCCCAGAACAGCGAGGAAGAGGAAAAGGACATTTATTTAAAATGCTTTTGGTTTGTTGGTTTTGTTTGTTTGTTTTTTATTTAAAATCTCAACAGTGGATCACTTTTTTTTTTTCTTTTTTGCAACCAAACAAGTAATAAATATTATTTAGCAACTTTTTTTCTTTTTCTTATTTTTTTTTTTTTTACAAAAATAAACAGATGATAAAATCTCTGCAAGGGGCAGCGATAAGAAAAGTTGTTATTTCAGAAACAAGCCCAAGTTCTCAGTATTGCAACACGGACAGGGTGAAAGTTCCTACACAGAAAGAGCATTAAAGAGTTGAAACTTTGTTAAAGGTGGCAGGAACGGAGAAAAAAAAAAACACAAACCAAAAGTGTTATTCGCTTAAAAGAAAAACAACCCAACAGACCCCAAGAACCCAAACCAACGAAAACAAGGCAGACCGACCCCTTTTTCACTCATGAGGCTGATATAGGACAAGTGCACGGACGGAAAGCTCAGGCAGAGCGGACTCGCGTCGTTATTGGTATATTTACAAATCCCGAAGCGGAAAGAAAACCGACAAAAGGAAAAAATAAACAACAACAACAACAACAAAAAAAAAACAAACAACGGCGGGAAGGGGAGCGGGGAAAGTGGGAATAAACTGACTTTCCCGGCGACACTTCCAGCCGGAGCCAGCGCCGGGTGCCCCGGAGATGGGCTTTCCGGGCAGGAATGTGACTCAGGAACGGTTCCAAAGGCTCTGCGTGTAGAAACGAACCCGGGAGAGGGGAGGGAACAAACAGGCAAACAAATAAACGAGCGAAAGCCCCTCTGCAGTTTTGGTTCCTCCGTTCGCGGCGAGCCCAGGGACCACCCTGCCCTCCTGGCGGAGCCATCGGCGGCGTCGGAGAATTCAAAGGACAGAAGATGCGCGGGGCTTCGCTTGTGCCGGGGTGGTTTTCCCCGCCGTTCGGGGAGCGGGGCAGACCCGGGCCGGGCTCCGTTCCCTCCCGCCGCCCCTCGGCCGGCCCCGGGCGCGGAGCGGGGGGGTCCCGCTGGTTTTGGGGGGAGCGTTTGTAGGTCCTGGAGGTGCCGGCGCGGCGCGGGCGCGGCGGGGCGGCCCCGCCGAGGGGCTCATTTGGTGTCGGTGGCTAATCTGGGCAGGCTGGCGGTGCCCATGCCGGAGACGTGGTGGTGCGGCGGGGCCGACACCTGGCACATGCTGCAGGGGCACGGCATCCCCCCCCAGTGCTGGAAGCCGCTGCCCAGCGGGGCGGCGGCGGCGGCGGCCGAGGGCGACTTGAGGAGCCCGTGCGGGGGCCGGATGGAGCTGACGGCAGAGAGGCCGGAGCCGGGCAGGGAGGCGCTGGAGACGGCGGCGGGGGGCAGGATGGGGTGGTGCACGGGGTGCGAGGCCGGGTGGGCCGGGTGGCCGGGCAGAGGGGCGGAGTGGGCGCCCATGCCGCCGGGGCAGGCGGCGGGGTGGAAGCCGGCGTGGTGCCCGCCGTAGATCTCGCTGACCAGGCGCTTCATCTCCTCCAGGGAGTTGGTGAGCATGAGGATGTAGTTGCGCGCCAGCAGGAGCGTGGCGATCTTGGAGAGCTTGCGCACCGACGGGCCGTGGGCGTAGGGCATCACCTCCCGCAGCCCGTCCATGGCGATGTTCAGGTCGTGCATCCGCTTGCGCTCCCGACTGTTGATCTTCAGCCGCAGCTGCTGCAGCTCCGGCTCCGTCATCTGCTTCTTGTCCTTCTTGGAGGAGGAAGAGGAGGACGAGGAGGAGGACGACGACGAGGACTTGAAGCCCAGCTTGTCCACCACCACCACGCCCGCAGCGCTCATGGCGCTGCGCAGCTCCGCGCTCAGCTCCGGCGGGGAGTCGCTCTGCGTGGAGCTGGACACGGTGCCGCCCGTGAAGCCCCCGCCGCTGCCTTTATTCCTGGCCGTGAGGAAGAGGTCATCGGGCTCCGGGGAGGACGGGCGGCTGGAGACCAGGCTGGCGTCCGAGTCCATGGCCCGGCGGGCGGGGCGGCGGCGCGCACCGGGCTCTGCCTGCGGGGAGGGGAGAGAGCCCGCGGGCGGCCCCGCGTCAGCGCCCGCCCAGACTCGCCGCGACCCCGTCGCTCGCCCACCCGCCCCGTCGGGGAGCCCGGTCCGCGGGGCCGGGGAGCGGCTCCCCCGGCGGGACGGGCCGCGCTGCCCGCCCTCTCCTCTCCTTGGGGGGGCCACCTCTCCTCCCGTCCCGTCCCATCCCATCCCATCCCGTCCGGTCCCGTCCCTCCCTCGGCTCCTCTCCGCCGGGCCGGGGGTCGGGGATGCCTCGCCGGGGGCGCGGGCGCGGGGGGCACTCACCGTGCGCGGGGCGGCCGCGGGGAGGGCGCGCCGGGACGGGCGAGCTCGGCAGCAGCGCGCACCTTGCGGCGGCCGCCGCGGCCGCTTTATAGCCGCGCCGGGGAGGAACGATGTCACCGGGCGGGAGGGGGGCTGCGCCAATCCGCGGCGGCGGCGGGGGGGGCGGCTGATGTCACCGGGGCCGCTCCGGCTCGGTGGGGCGGGCGGACGGGGGGGGACGGCCGGCAGCGGCGCGGGGAGCGCGGCGGGGGGGGCGCGGTGGGGGGGAGGGACTTTTGTCAAATCCATAATAAAATGCAACAATGACAGCGCCGGGAACAGCTGTTGGGGGGGGCGGGACGGGACGGGGACGGGACCAAACAGCCCCTGGCTGCCGCCGGCACGTCGGTGTTTCCCTGCGCCCCGTCCCGCCCCGCCGGGGACCGCTCAGCCACACGCACCGGGCGGCCGGCGCTGTCCCCGCGGGTGTCCCCTCCTGCCCCCAGCCCGGGCGTTATTGCCCCGTTTAGTGCAGCAAAGGGAGGCGCAGAAAAGAGTGATTTCGACCACTCCATTCTTCACGAGCGAATTTTGCCGGCGGAGCCCCCGGCTCCGGCCACGCGACAACCTGGAGAAGTTCTGGGAGAGGCCACCTAAAGCTCCCCCCAAATGAGCCTTCAGCGAGCCCGGAGAGGGAGAGGAAAGAGAGGGAAAGAGTAAAGGACATTAACGGGAAAAAAAACCAAAAAACCTTCGGAAATGCCTCCCACCTTCCTCCGCTGCTCGCCCGGCTCCCGGAGAGTCTCCTCTCCCCGGCAGCTCCGTGCAACAGGGTCGGGGCTTCCTCCCACCAGGGTAAATCCCCCGGCCGCCCCCTCCCCGCCGTTCCCCCCCGGCCCCTTTGCCTTTGTTGTATTATTTTTACACCCGTGTGTTTCCCAGCTGGCCCGGCAAGCCTCAACCATCCGTTAAATATGTATTTAAAACGTTAAGAAGTGAAGCGTGGAAATGTGTTTCCCAACGGTTGCGGGGATGATCCGTAACAGGTCAATTAGGAAAATCTGTCCCAGCGACAGCCGGGCCCGCCGCCCGCAGCCCGGCGTGTGTCCCGCAGCCCCCCGGCCCCGGCCTGGCCACCGGGGACGTGCCCCGGGCTCCCCCCGGCCCTCGCTGCCCGCACCCGCCTGCGGGGCTGCGGGGGGACACCCCGGGGACTGGGGGGGAGCTGGGGCTGAGCCCCGGAGCGAGCAGCGGGCCGGGCAGGGGGGACACGCGTCCGTGCAGACTTGGCATGTGTTGGGCGGTGTGGAAGCGAGACGGGGAGCCGCGCTCTGCCTTTTGACTGATGGCTCTGCGCGGAGCATTGTTGGGGCCGCGGAAAACACGGCAGCAACGAGCACGACTAATTAAGCCCCGGCGCCTTTCCTCCGGCCGGCGGCTCCCGGCAGGGCCCGGTCTGTGGAGGGGGAACGGGCCCCGGCCGGGCCCGGAGGGGCGACGGGGAGCGGGTGGTCGCCCCCGGGGCCGCGGTGCCAGGACGAGAAGGAGGAAAAGGCCGGCATCGCTCGTCTCCCGCTTCCCAGGGCTCGGTAATTTTCCTTCTTAAAAGCTGGGACCTCCCCTTCTCAAAAGGTCGGATCCGCCGCCCCTCCGCCTCCCAACCGGGGGGTTTCCATCCTCCCCGTCGGGTCTGCGGCAGCCGCGGCTCAGCCCCGGGACAGGCCAGCTCTCCCCGCCGCTCCATCAGCCCGCGGGTGGGATGGGAGGCTCGGGGGTGGCGCAGAGGAGGCTGCAGCAGAGGGGGGGTCACCTGCCCCAGGGGGCGGTGGGGAAAAGAGACCTCTGGCCCCTGCCCTGGGGGAATTGGGATGGGCAGCGGACAGGGCTTGCGGAGCTGCGGGGTCACTGCTCCCGGTGGGGGCCTTCGAGCAGTGCCCTGGGGGTCCCGGGAAGGAAGAACCGGGCAGAGGACTCCTTCCTTTTCCTTTTCCTTTTCCTTTTCCTTTTCCTTTTCCTTTTCCTTTTCCTTTTCCTTTTCCTTTTCCTTTTCCTTTTCCTTTTCCTTTTCCTTTTCCTTTTCCTTTTCCTTTTCCTTTTCCTTTCACTTCTCCTTTTCCTTTTTCTTTTCCTTTCCCTTCTCCCTTTCCTTTCACTTCTCCTTCTCATTTTCCTTCTCTTTCTCCTTTTCTCCTCTCCATTTTCTAATTTCCCTTTTTATTTTCTCCTTTTTTTTTTTGTTTGTTGTTTTGTTTGGTTTGTGGGGTTTTTTTGTTTGGTTGTTTGGTTGTTTGGTTTGGTTTGTGGTTGTTGGTTTTGGTTTGTTTTTTTTTTTTTTTCCCCAGTTTTCTTCCCCCCCCCCCCCTTTTTTCCCCCTCCTCCCTCCAGAGAGGAGACCCCACGCCGCTGCCGCCGCCGCAGAGAACCCGGGATGCGTGTCCCTAAGGGAAGGAGCGCTGTCTCTGGTGCCCCCCGTCCGTCTGTCCGGACACGGGCTCTGTCGGTCCCGCAGGGCTCCCCGCAGGGTTCGCGGGGTCCGTTCGGGGCCGGGCCGGGCCGGGCCGCGCTGCCGAGCTGCTCTGCCCGGGGTGCAAGGAAGGAGGAGGGTGATCTCTGCGGCGAGATGACAAATTAAACGTCGCACATCCCCCCTCCTCCCCGGCCTCGGGGAGGCTCCGTTTCCAAACTGCCGCTCGCTGGCGCATCCCGGGGAGCGGCCCCGGACGGGTCCCAGAGGAGCCCTTCACCCGAACTTGATTTTGACACTAAAATGTGGAGCGGAGCCCATTTTCTCAGCTATGAATATGTATTCCTTTTTTTTTTTTTTTTTTTTTTTTTTTTTTTTTTTTTTTTTTTTTTTTTTTTTTTTTTTTTTTTTTTTTTTTTTTTTTTTTTTTTTTTTTTTTTTTTTTTTTTTTTTTTTTTTTTT
>NW_020956985.1:48904-51084 GCF_003031625.1 Empidonax traillii
TTTTTTTTTTTTTTTTTTTTTTTTTTTTTTTTTTTTTTTTTTTTTTTTTTTTTTTTTAATAGCGCCTGTAGACAACTAAGGCATGAATGAAGGCAATCAGGGAACATGATGAAGTGATAACTTAATAAAAACCAGACTATTGCTTTCATGTTGAAAATCACTTGGAATGTCATTAGGTTATTGTTGGGGGTTTTATTGCCCGTATTCCCTCCAAGCCCAAGGAATACGCAGAGCCACACTGAAGCCTCCCCGGCTCTGTGAGGAATCCGAGGCATCTCGAGCCCGAGAGCCGGTGTGTGACTGTGGCTGCAGCTCCTGGCACTGAGAGCGGTTCTGCGCTGCCTCGGAAACCAGAGAGCCCGATTCCTGTGCTGTCTGCAGCCCATCTGCTGGCAGGGCTGGGAGCTCCCAGGCAGGCTCTGCAGCTCCCGAGCCTTTTAAACTGCTCAGTTAAGAGTGGGATCTTCAGGGAGTCTTTGGGGGTCACTACTGCCCACAACACCTCTGGACCACAAATCTCAGCACCTGACACAGGACATCAGGACTGGGAGGTGCCTGCGAGCTCTTTGCCTGCTGCTTAAAGGTGTGAGAGGAGTCTCAGGGCAGGGAGCAACTTCTGGACTGTTCAGGTTGGACCCGTTTTCCATGTTTTTTTCTTTTTTTTTTGTGTTAATTTCTTGCTGGTTGTATCTCAGTCAGATACAACTCTATTTTGTTGTTGTCTGGACTTCCAAGTGAAGCCCAACCCGTGGGTTTTGGTGTCATTACACCTGCCCAATTAACACATTTGATACCTGTGATCTCCAAGTAAAGGGACTGGAGTTCATTGAGTAGTGCAGTCGTTGTTATTCCCTCGGGGTTTTCCTCTTTTCCAGGGCTGGATTTGTTTTTGTTCACACTTGTTCCATGGAAATGTTGGAGACACACGCTCTTTGCCAAAAACTCAGCATGTCTTCCCATTCAATCAGAGACTGGAAAAGCTTCTCATCTTCACAGGAGTTCACCCAGAGGGAAGTCTCAGAAACACCAGAGCTGATGTTTGTGATATTTGCAGGATTTAAAACGCAGCAAATAGGCCATATCCTGCTCTCATCTACCAGGAAAAAACCCTCTTTATTTATAAACTTTTGACACTTGTGAGCCTGCTGTCATCGACAACAAAATAATTAGCTTGCTGCTTAAAACCCAGGCTGGGTTCTGTGTCTCACATCTCGGAGGCTCAGCTGTTCCTCCTCTCCAGCACAGCCCTTCACTCAAACAATCACACCCGGGGGATTAACAGGGACTGACCTGGGCTTGTTCAGCCTGGAGAAGAGAAGGATCCAGGGAGACGCTCCCAGGGCCTGAAGGGGCTCCAGGAGAGCTGGAGAGGGACTGGGGACAAGGCATGGAGGGACAGGACACAGGGAATGGCTTCCCACTGCCAGAGGGCAGGGATAGATAGGATACTGGGAAGGAATTGCTGGCTGGGAGGGTGGGCAGGCCCTGGCACAGGTTGGGCAGAGAAGCTGTGGCTGCCCCTGGATCCCTGGAAGTGTCCCAGGCCAGGTTGGACGGGGCTTGGAGCACCCTGTGCTGGTGGAAGGTGTCCCTGCCCATGGCAGGGGTGGCACTGGATGGGCTTTGAGGTCCCTCCCAACCCAACCCCAACCATTCCATGATTCTGTGATCAAAACCACCTCACTCAAACTCCTTTTAACTCTCCAGTGCAGCTGTCAGACACACAAACTTTCTGACTGTAATTTGTTATGTTTGATGCAAAATGGTGGATTTTTTTGCAAGGTATGCTGTGATTTCATTTAATACATTCCTGGAAGAAATTAAGATAACTCCATACCACCATTTTATTGTTGTAGCAGAAAACAATTCCTGAAGCTTACACAGCAGTCTGACAGCTGTTTGCACAGCTGCTCTGTGTTACCAACAATCTCACTCCTCAAGGACAACACCATCTTGACAGGACAGGAGGGAGCGACCTCCAGCTGTGCCACGGGAGGCTCAGGTTGGCCAGGAGGAGGAATTTGTGGCTGGAAAGGGTGGTGAGGCCTTGGCAGGGGCTGCCCAGGGAGGTTTGGAGTGCCCAGCCCTGCAGGTGTCCAAGGCAGGCCTGGCCGTGGCACTCAGTGCTCTGGGCTGGGGGACAAGGTGGGGATGGGGCACAGGGGGATCCATGGGCTGGG
>NW_020956985.1:52488-55851 GCF_003031625.1 Empidonax traillii
CCGACACCGTCCCAGAGCCCGGGGTGTCAAAGGTTGTGCCGAGCGTCCCCCCCGCTCTCGGGGTGCCTTTGTTCGGCACGGGGGCCCCGGCAGATGGCCCAAAACCTGCACCTCGGCCACGCAAAGAGGGACCACATGTGACGAACCAGAGATGTCTCATTAGCAAACCGGGGGGGGGGGGGGGGGGGGGGGGGGGAAGGGGCAAGGCGAGGATGAGAAAAAAAAGATAAAAAGAATACACAAAGACATTTACATATTTACATTGTTTCTCCCTCATTTCCAATTCTCCTTTCGCTGGAGTGTCAGTGGGCTCGCTTTTCTCCTTCTGTTTGTATGTTTACTTGTGCTAAATAGATTATGATAATCAGGCACATAAATGCATGCAACTGTTATTATGGCATTTTAATCACAGAGTTTTCACTGGAAGCCTTCATTAGAATTCTCATAATCTCACTTGTTAGTGTAACAAACAGTAATAAATGCCAAGGAACTGGGATTAAGTCAGAGACATTCAGACATTAAAGGAGGAATATGGAAATGTTGTCAAATCTCCGCATTATTTATTGAAATGTCACATAAACAGTTGAGGTCTTTAAATATCTTACTCATTAGAAGGAGAGGGTGTGTGGCCACCTGAAGATAGCAATTATATTTTTTAGGGAGTGCTGGAACCATATGTCTCTCATCCACTCGTCCCAACTTTGCTGGGCTTCCCAGGCAATCACTGCCTCTCAGTTCGGGTTTGTCCCGTCCATCCCGGAGATGTTTGGCTGGGAGGGGCCAGGGGGTTACTCCCAGATGGCCAAACGTGACATGGGGAAGTGCCCAGAGAATCATGGAATCACAGTTCTCTGGGCAACCTGTGCCAGGGCCCTCACAGTAAAGAGTGAAGAATTTCTGCCCTACACAAGAGCAGAGCCACAGAGAAGCTGTGGCTGCCCCTGGAGCCCTGCAAGTGTCCCAGGCCAGGTTAGACGGGGCTTGGAGCACCCTGGGCTGGTGGAAAGTGTCCCTGCCCATGGCAGAGGGTGGGACTGGGTGAGGTTTAAGGTCTCTGCCAACCCAAACCCAAGCCTGGGATTCTGTGGCAGTGGCTGTTCTGGGTCTCTGCAGGGTGTGATGCCCACTGTCCTCACTCACCCTGGAGGTCCCATCTCCACCAGCTGACCACGGAATCAAAGGTCTCCTGGCACCCTCTGCCAACCAAAGGTCTCCTGGCACTCTCTGCCAACCCCTTGGCAGAAGGAGAGAAGCCTGCAGTGAAGTCAGAATTCCTGCCTGCGCTGATCCCAAGGACTTGCCTCGGGGAGCAGCCGAAGGAGCAGGGCGGGGATTTGCCGCTGATTTTCCACACCATAACACACGCGGCACATCCCTCAAAGCGCCGCGGGAATGTGGGATGCTCCTGCTGGGAGCTCTGCACGCACAGCCAGCCCACGCCTGCCCCGCTCCCCCCGGGGAAGGGGTGCAAGGGGTGCTGCAGCAGCAGAGCTCACACAAAATAGCTGCTCTTTACACGCAGCTCGGCCAAACTCGTTTTATACCGCGCGGGCCTCCTCCCACTCATGAATATTCACCCGAGCTCTCCCACCCCCTGCCCAGCGCGGTGGGGAGGGGGCTCAGGGCTGGCCCCCCGCCCACGGAAAACCCCGGAGCAGTGCCCTTATCCCCAGGGCTTTGGTTCCCCCCAGCAGCCCCTTCCTTTTTCCTGTTGTATTTTTCCCTTTTAAGAACGAGAAGGAAAACTGGCTGAAAGACAAACCCGCTCAGATCAGATCTCCCACCGCCTGGCTCGGGTGGGGTGTCCCTCGTGGCCCCCCCAGGTGTGGGAGAGGGGCTGGAGCAGGTGAGTGTGGCTGTTTTTCTGCTTGGACCAGGCAGTGATAGAAAATGTCACAGGAAGAGAGAAAAATCTTGTTGTGGCAAAGTCCTTGTTGATGCCGAAGGAGGGAGAACCTTCGGGGGGAGTCAATCAAATCTCTACCGGAAGGGAAGTTTGATTCCCCTTCCCAGAAAAAAGACCCATTTTACGGGAAGCACCGCATTGCACTTTATCAGATAAAACCCCAAATCAGCTGCCTCTGGAAGCACGAGCTGTCCTCCCTCTGCAAAGTCTGTATGGCACAAGAAAACAGCAAAAAAAGGAAGGCATCCTCCAAAATTAAATGCTGTGGCAATGTCGCACCAACCAGGATTTCTAAAAGTTGTAAGGCTTTGAATTTGGTGTTTCTGAGGTCTCTCCCTCCTTTCCCTCCTCAAATACAAAGCTTCCAGAAGGGATTTATGTTCGCAGGAGCTGCTCTTGCACCGGCGATGCCACCTCATTCCAAACCCCCCCCCGGCAGCTGGGAGGGAATATTCCTGCAGGTTCCCGAGTGACAGTGCCAAGGTGTCCGAGATCCACTGATGGCACAGCCCTCTCTCTCACTTTGCTGCCACGCTTCTTGTGCAAGGGGAGGGTTTCTGTGCTGTGCTGGCCCCCCCTTTCCCACGGAATTTAAAGATCCTCTCGGAGCTGTTGAGCTGCAGAAAGATGTTCCTGGCTTGGCTGGGGGTTCGTGTGTTTGCTGTAAGGAAAAAAGAGAGGAGAGATTCCTCGCTTTGGGTAACACTGGCAGAGTTCTGATCTTTTGCACAACATGCTGGATTTATCATTTGGGTTCTTTTCGCTGTTCCTTCCTCTGATGGGCTGGGTGGGAGCTGTGCTGACCTGGCTGGAGCAGCATCCCTGATCTGCTCCCATCCCTGAGCTGCTCCCACCCCTGATCTGCTCCCATCCCTGAGCTGCTCCCATCCCTGAGCTGCTCCCATCCCTGAGCTGCTCCCACCCCTGATCTGCTCCCATCCCTGAGCTGCTCCCATCCCTGATCTGCTCCCATCCCTGAGCTGCTCCCATCCCTGATCTGCTCCCATCCCTGACCTGCTCCCATCCCTGAGCTGCTCCCATCCCTGAGCTGCTCCAATCATGGACCCACTCCCATTCCTGGCACATCCCTGCCCCACTGCCATCATCCCTGCCCCACTGCCATCATCCCTGAGCCGCTCCCACCCCAACCTGCTCCCATCCCCATCCCATCCCCACGTGCTCCCAGCTCCCCTGGTCGAGCACAGCGATTTAAAGCACATGTTGCTTTGGAACCACTTGAAGAAAACATTCACCAGTGAAAGCAGAAATGCCTTAAATAGCACGGATTGTTTTCCAGCCCCCCCATGGAGCCTCCCCTGTGAGTCCCCCCCGGGATGTGAGTGAGGTCCTGGTGTGCTTTGCCTGAGCCAGACACCCTCCAAAGCCCCACCAGAGGGTAAAGCTCCCTGAGGGGCTGGGAGGGTTTTGTTGCCAAACCCAGCGTGGCTGAGGCTCTG
>NW_020956985.1:58112-59306 GCF_003031625.1 Empidonax traillii
CACAGAATTACCAGCGGCACAATGGCAACCGGAGCCTTACAAGTCCTTTGAAACGGCCTGGAGGAGCTGAATAGATGCTCCTTTCAATTTTCAAATTCTGCTCGGAGGTGGGAATCGTCGCCGCCCCTGCCGCGGCTGCTGCTCCCCTGCCTGACACGCTCTGTGTGTCAGACGGGGGGCTGGCACCGGCCAAAATTGGGGTGTCCCCGGTGAGCCAAGCCACGGGCTGCCCGCAGCTTTCGGCAGGAGGGATGATGAGACCACAGCTCCTTTGATCTCTTGGGCGACTCCAGACTCGTGTCCACACGGTGTGCTTCGAGACTCCCCGGGGCTCTGGAGGGGAAAATGAGACCTAATGAAATCAGTCAGAGGAGGGGTAGGACAGGGCTGGCTTTGCCCATCGGGTGGGGGCTGAGGGGTGTCCCCGTGTGCCCCCAGGCACAGCCCTGCCCACCGTTCCGGGAGCAGCTCCTGCCTCCACGGCACTGGAGCAGCCTTGCAGATACTCGGAGTGTGGATCTGAACGGGGCATCTGTAACAGAGATTGCAGCCAGATGTGAACCTGAAGCTTTGAGGAACCGGGAGAGGAATACTGAGAGTTAATCTCCGTTAGGCTGCCAGTGCGGGGATGAAGGATCATGTTCCGAGTCTTCAATCTAATCAGCAGCCCTGGGATGTTGTGCCTTCCCCTTGAGAGCTGTTTGTTCAGCTATAGCCTGATGAATGGCTTCATTCCCAGCTCCAGAGTCCTGTGAGGCATCCTGGAGGCTAAATCCTAAGGCAAGAGGAAACCTCTTTCCTACCTGGCCAGTCCAGCTTCCCTCTGTAGCTAATGGAGAGGAGGCCACCCTCAGGGTTTGGGTGCCTTGGGTGGTGCCCAGTGAGCTGGGACAGCTGCTGGAGCTGTCTGGCTGTGCCAGTCTGGTCCCTGCTCAGATGGGAAGCAGCTGCTGGACACCCCTCAGATGCTGTGTCCAGGTCTGGGTCCTCATGGCAAGAGAGACCCTGAGGGGCTGGAGCGTGTGCAGGGAAGGGAAGGGAGCTGGGAAGGGGCTGGAGCAGCAGGAGGGGCTGAGGGAGCTGGGGGGGCTCAGCCTGGAGAAAAGGAGGCTCAGGGGGGACCTTCTGGCTCTGCAATCCCTGCCAGGAGGGGGGAGCCGGGGGGGGTCGGGCTCTGCTCCCAGGGAACAGGGA
>NW_020956985.1:59327-60678 GCF_003031625.1 Empidonax traillii
AGCACGGATTGTTTTCCAGCCCCCCCATGGAGCCTCCCCTGTGAGTCCCCCCCGGGATGTGAGTGAGGTCCTGGTGTGCTTTGCCTGAGCCAGACACCCTCCAAAGCCCCACCAGAGGGTAAAGCTCCCTGAGGGGCTGGGAGGGTTTTGTTGCCAAACCCAGCGTGGCTGAGGCTCTGCCATCTGGGGGCACTTCTCATGTCAGGGGCCCTGGCACAGAGCTGGGGCTGGGAAAGGAATCAGGAGGGCTCTGGAAGGAGCCTGAACTCCAGGGAACAGGGAGGAACAGGAATCACAGGCTGAGTGACTCCTGAGGGAAAACCTTGGGAAGGAATCACAGAATCACCCCAGAATCCCAGACTGGTTTGGGTTGGGAGGGACCTCAAAGCCCACCCAGTGCCACCCCTGCCATGGGCAGGGACACCTTCCACCAGCCCAGGGTGCTCCAAGCCCCGTCCAACCCGGCCTGGGACACTTCCAGGGCTCCAGAAGCAGCCACAGCTTCTCTGGGCAAGCTGTTTGAAGATCATTTAGTGAGAGAGGGAAGTTCTTGGGAGAGGGAAGGGGATGAGAGGAGGAGCAGCAGGCAGGGTGTGTTCCCAGGGACAAGGAGTGGAGAAAAGGGATGATGCTGCATTAGGAACAAGCACCTCATGGGGCAGGGAGGAGTTGTGAGGGTGTTGGTGAGAAGGAAGGGCCAAAGTAGGAGAAAAAGTGTTGAGGACAACATGGGGTTTTTTTTGAAAATCCAAAACAAGGAGAGAAGTTGCTGCCTAAAAAGGGAGAAAATTCACACAGTGGCCACAGAAGCTGCTGTCCATGCCTTAGGAAAGTCCCCATATTCAGAGTATGGGTTGCATGGATTTCAACCTTGCTTAGCTGTTTACAACAGAGACAAAAATTAACCTGAGCCGAGATCTCCTTGTGCTTTCCCTGGACAGGTGTTGGTCTGTACCAGTAGATTTGAATCCGTAAAAACCTAATTCTCTTTAAAAATGCAGAGTATGGTAACGGCACTGTGAGGTCTCCAGAGAAATTTCATTTTCTCAAAAGATGCAAAGTATGGGAGTATCATTCTGAGTCCAAAATTGTTGTGGGAATCTGCGCCACCCGAGGCATTCCGAGGCTCGTGCCCACCCGTGGAAAGGCTCCCGTTTGGCTGCAAAGCCCTGTCCGTGTGTCTGTCTGCAAAGCCCTGTCGGTGTGTCTGTCTGCAAAGCCCTGTCCGTGTGTCTGCAAAGCCCTGTCGGTGTGTCTGTCTGCAAAGCCCTGTCGGTGTGTCTGTCTGCAGAGCCCTGTCGGTGTGTCTGTCTGCAAAGCCCTGTCGGTGTGTCTGTCTGCAAAGCCCTGT
>NW_020956986.1:0-57591 GCF_003031625.1 Empidonax traillii
GGGGGGAGCACGGGCCGGGCTCAGATGGATCCTTTTTACCTTAGCTCAGGGGCCTCAGCTCCACCCTCTCTGAGAGCAGCAGAGAACTGCTGCAGGGCAAGAGTTCATTTAAGCACAAGTCAGTGATGCAGCCGCTGGGCAAGGCGAAGAGGGGAGAGGAACGGAGAGGAACTGACACCAAAATTGCACAATCGCCACTCGATTGGGACATTATTGAGCTGCAACACAAATACATTCACAGCAGGCCAGGGCAAGAGGTGTACACAGGACTACCAACACAGCAGCTGGGCTTGCAGGAACACCCTCTCCTCAAGTTATGGAGCCAGGGGCTGACAGTTGGGATCCATCCTGGGGGACTGGAGAGCACTCAGGCATCAGGGCCGAGTCCTACCTGGTCACTGCAAGCAGTTCAGCCCCAGCAGCAGTTGGAGTTTCTGCCTCTCCCTCCAAGAGTATTTGGGACCCAACAGCTCGTTGCAGAGGAATTTTATCTTCGTGAATGTTTTACGGAGTTGAGCTTCAGGAGAACTGAGGCACTTTTCATTATTCCGTACTCCTCCAGGGCTGCACTTGCCAGGATCCTTTGGGCACGAGGAACCTTCCAGACTGCTCCAAACCTTCATAGCCCACTTGTTCTTCTTGCCACAGCTGAACCAGCTCACGGTCCCTTCAGAAAGAGAAGGCAGTGATCCTTTCCGAAACCAGAACCTCCCCTGCTTTGCTTTCCCATCCAGTGTTTCGTTCCCTACACAACTGAGGCCCTTCCAGGCCTTGCCAAGTGGCAGCCAAGGAATCCAACCCAAGAACCTGCCAGGGAGCAGCGTCTGTGCCACAGCAACAGCATTCCAGGCCTGTCACTGCCGACCCTCCGCTTCTCCCAGCAGCTCCAGTGGCACCACAACTTGTCCTGAAGGAAGAAAGGCTCCTTTTGGGAGCACCATGAGCCATCTATACTGTAGCACTGGAATTCCATCTCCTGGATGGAGAAGCTCGGAGAAGAAGGGAAGAAAGCCAGGACCTTACAGGTCAATTAGGGACATCCAACAGCAGCTCCAATAAAGGTACTGAGTCAACACCTCACCAAAGACACAGGACAACAAGGGCCAACACCTTGACAATCACTTCAGTTTTCAATTTATAAAGCCAAACTAAAGCAAAGCTTTTCAGACACTTGGGAAGAGTCCATCCATCCCATTGCAACCAGTTTGTGGGACTCATTTCCAGCCTCCTGAGGGTCAGTTCCCACCTCACTCGTGGCTGCACTAGAGGTGGTTCTAAACACACACAGAAGGAGCTAAAAAAGCCTAAAAATGCCCTTAACGCTCCTCCAAACAAAAAAAAACCCTTTACACTAAAAATAAAAAAAAAAATCTGAAAAAAAAAACTAAAAAATAACCCTAACCCTAAACCAAATAAAAATAAACCTAACCCTAAAAATAACCCGGAAAAAAAGCCTAAAAATAACCCTAACCCTAAACCCAAATCAGAACCCTAACCCTAACAAGAAATAAGGGAGAAAGAATAAGAAATAAGGTGGAAAGAACAAGAAGATAGAAAGCAGAAGTTGGTGTTGGTGATGGTGCGCCTCTCTCGGCACTACACAGAGAGCAAGAGCTTGCGATGCGGGCACCTTCCTTCTGGGAGGTGTCCCCGTCCGTATGGAATTTTGGCCGTCGGCCCCTATTGCATCATCACTCCGCGCCGAATAGTGGGCGGGCGTCATGGTGCATCTCGGTGAGTCCCGAGGCCGTGAGCGGCCCCTGCGCGGCCCGTGGCAGGCAGTCCTGTGCGGCCCGTGGCAGGCAGTCCTGTGCGGCCCGTGACCACCTTGCTTTCTTCACAGGGAGCCGCCTCCTGAAAGGCTACCGCGGCGGGCACGTCGTGATCCGTTTCGCCCTCGGAGGCTGCGCCAACCGTCCTTTTTTCCGCATCGTGGCAGCGCACAGCAAGCGCGCCCGCGACGGGAAGTACCTGGAGCAGCTCGGCTGCCTCGACCCACTGCCCAACGTCCACGGCGAGAGGGTGGCGGGGCTCAACCTGGAGCGGCTGCGCTACTGGCTGGGCTGCGGCGCGCAGCTCTCCCGGCCCGCCGAGAAACTCCTGGGTAGGCCTGGGGCGGGCGTCTGGCGGCAGAGGGCCGGGGGGGTGGAGGGCCGGGAGCGGCCGCGTCTCACCGCCTCTGTTGGCAGGTCTGGCGGGGTTCCTGCCGCTCCATCCCATGACGGTGACCGGCGCCGAGAGGCTGCGCCAGAGACGACAGCGAGAACAGCAGGTGGGCATTGCTCCTGCCGACAGGACCGGCGCCGGGCCCTAAGAGACGTGCCGGCCGAGAGGCCCGGCCCTGGCCTGAGGAAGCATCCTGCCCTGTTAGTGTATCTGACCACATTAAAGTGTCATCTGCACTCTCTACACTGTGCATCTGCTGCTTTCTAGAGACTCCGCTCTGAATCAAAGTTTATTGTGGCCAAATTTGGTGCACAGAGATAAAAGAGGTTTTACTACTCTAATGCGCATAGAGAACCGTTCCAGGAGACGTATACAGCTTTTTCTAAAAGCATGCCATTGGCTCTAGCATCTCTCTCTCTGCAGCAATGGCATGGCTACTGCCAGTTTCCATTTGCCTGCTCCACTTGTCAAATGTTTTGACTCCTGGCTCTGATTTACTGTAACAGGACAGTTCAGGAGATGCCTGGCACAGAAAAATGCAAATGGAAGTGCAGCTGTATTTCTGTTTACTTTCTCCAGATATTCTGGGCCTCTCCGGAGAGAAAAACGGAAAGATTTCAGTCTCATTTTAAGGGAGATGGGGCATGCCTGAAGTTGAGCTATGAGTCTTACTCTTACATCACATATTTGACTCTCTTCCGAGAGTCAAAACCCCTGCCAAAGTCTCTCTCCTACCTTAGATGCACCTTCTGCTTCTTTGGGGTTTATTTTGGCACAACTCTAGCCTGTCCCAGCACTGCTGACCTACAACTTTTGCTGTTGTCTGGGGTGTTGCAGCCTGAAATTTGCCAACCTAAATGTAGGCCCGCTTTCACCAGCACCTTCCCCTCCACTGACCCTGCTACAGAAGCAGCAGTCTGGGGCAAAGGACTAGCCAATGGAAAGGTGCTGCAGCCATTTCTCTAGTGAACATCAACAAAAACCTTCCCTGCAGGAAAGAGGGGCTAAATGAATCATTATGTCTTTACAACCCCAGGTATGGAAAATGTTTATTTAGATAAATTAAACAGATGCTGGAGATCTCCCTTGGCATTTCAGTCCCAGTACTCATAGAATTCTCAATATGTTTATTGGACTTAATGCAATTCATTGGGTGTTATTACGGTAATGGTATCTAAAAGTTTCTCCTCTCTCCTAAGACTGTCTCCCTGTCTGAGGAAGGGAAAACAAATATTAAGAAAGCTACCTTTTACACAAATTCTTTTTTTAATAAAATAAAGTGTATCTCCTATAGAGTACAAGATGACTAACTACTCATTTCTAGAAAATAAATTGACTAGAAAACTCTTTTGAATAGTTCCCAATATAGCTTTTCTTTATATATATATACAATCATACAATTTTATTCTATTTGATTCTTGAGAAGACTCATTTTTTCCATTCAAAGATACAGCAGAAGTTCTGAAATCATTAGGTTGTCTTTTTTTGAGAGACACAGCAGAACTGCAGACACATGCTGAAATGCTTACAGCTAGCTTCATTACAGACATGAGACAACAACTGATAAGGTGTTTTCCCTGTCAGTCTCCCCATTTTCCCTTCTTCTGTACATCTGTTACAAATACCTTTATGAGCGTACACAAATAATTGCTGTAAAGCAGTCTTTAATGTTACGGACTTATTCAGAGTTAACCTTTAGGCATCACTGAAAAACAGCACAGCGTCATATCATTTTCCTGCCCAAACTTGTGCATCTCTTTTTCTAATTAGAAATTTTCAGATTTAGACAGAATATTTGAAGTGTTTGGATTCCAAAAGCTAGATACCACGTTGTAGCTCGCAGTTCAACAGGGATTGTATACAGCAATTTCTGTAAAATACAAAATGTATGACGAAGAGAATAAGTAAGTAATAACTTTTTAAAGTTATTTCTATGGATTTGGTGCAACTCTACTTGATGGTGACAGGCCCTGGGTTTTTTTCCAGACACCACTAGTATATTGCTCAAAGCCCCAAATTAACACAGAATGATGTTAACTTAAAAGTACTATGTATGTAACACTAATATATATGCAAAATAAAGTCCATATCCCATAAAATAGAAAATGTAATATATATTTTATCGGATAATGCATATAGGCATAGCAATAGTTTTATAACTATATAAACATCGTTCATAATATTTACAGATGGTAATGGAGACAAACATTATTATCAGATACATTGATTTCATCAATTCTGTGAACATTTTGAAGATTTTCACTTGTAACAAAGTGATCTGCTGCTCCAGCTACCTAGAAAAGGAAAGTGCTCACGATTCATTTAGTGCAATAAAGGCTACAAAACTTAAGAGGAAAAAAACATTTTAAGACCTGATACCACATTAGCTAGTGGGACCAAAAAAAGAAATAAAATAATTTTTGAGTTTAAATGTTTGAGAAGGGAGAGAAATTAAGATGACAAGGCAGACCAACAAGAAAAGAAAAATTTTTCAAAGTCAAGTCTTTACATTGTCAGAAATCAGAAGCACCAACAATTTCTCATGCTATTTTATTCCAGCTTTGTTCTGAACATTTTTGGAGACAGCTGTCCCATAATCAAGAAAATGGAACATCAGAGATATTCCTGCAGATATGACAGTACGTAAGCCTAAACGAAATTAAAGATGAATATACTCATCAATATGACAGTCCTTTACCTCTGAGCGCCTGACTTCGTAATCTTAATAGTATTCCTCCATTTAAGTCAATGCTGAGTAACATGAAAATTCTAAAAATATTCTAAAAAAAATAAATTTTTTAAAAAGGAGGAACAGATGATAAAAAAGGAGGGGTTCTTACAAGTTGTGTATTATGCTTTCAGCACAGAAGTATAGGAAACCACAACAGCTAAGGATTACACTAATTATTTCATCTTGGCATCGTAGATCAAGCATCAGAATAAGCTTAGGTGTACAATTAAGTACAACTCATTTAAAAGGAGTGACCCTCCCGTGACAACCCTTATTCAAGATCTAAAGACCAAATAAGCAAAAATAACCTTTACAGGGATGCCATGCACATGTAAACATCAAAGTGTCCATCATCCTTGGTAAACACTGGCTGCCTACCCAAATACGGAAGCAGACTGATAGGGATTTTAGAAATAGTTTTAATTTTATTTCTGACTTAAAATTAACTCCTGGCCTTAACTAGAACTTTTACAAGTTTACCACCTTCTAAAATCAGAGTAATTAAGAAATATCGCAGATAATGAAACCCAAAGCCCTTTTACTAGTTTTACTGAGATATGGAAGATGCAGTTCTAGCTGACAAGCACTTACTCACTGGTCCCCATGCAGATTTTAAAATGTCACAAGGTAAAACTATATAAACAAAGATGATGTGATGAAGGCTTTCATACAAATTATTTTTCTTAAATACTCAATTTAGCTCTGAGAGTAAGCTGCTACCCAAGAGAGGTTGATGGAAAAAGACCCTTCTTCCCACAGCTGAATTATGGACAACTGTCCATCCTCCTGCTAGGTCATCACAAACCCCTGTAGCCTTAATTGAAAGTCTAATGTGGAAGGAAATCTGCACATATTGGCAAACATTACCAAGGACCACAGCCAGGACCTAACGAGCAGGGTTTGGGAGCCAGGCCACGCCACTTTCAGCCCACAGTGGTTTCTCGTAGCACTTGGTGGGAGCTCTGTGCAACCAGAAGTCCAACCGTGGCACTTCACAGAGTACTTACACCACCTAAGCAGGACCAGTTGCTCTCAGCCTTTCCAAAGTTTTGGAAAGCACCCTCCAGAGCCCAGCCTACCACAGGCAGAGGCTGTAGGTTGGACCCACAGCTCCCAAAAGCCTCACAAGAATCACCACTTCCCTTGGCGATGGAGGATCGGGCTCTGCCTGGCCATGAGATGGCACCTTCTGCCCACCAGACTGGCAGATCACTGTTCCCACAGTGGCAGTACACGCAGCGCTGTGTGCAGCCCAGCCCAGCAGCTCTCTGCCACTCGAGAGACTGAGGCTGCCCTGCCCAGGTACCAGACTTCTAGGCCTCCTGCCTCATGCTTGGACAATACCACTGGTTCCCCTGGGAATGACAGCACCACGAGGCAGCTCGAGGGAATGGTCCCACCACTTCCTGCTGCTGTGGCCCCAGGGGCACAGACAGGCCTTTGCCACCTCAGGGGAAGGACCAGCAGTGCAGGCGCTGCTGACTCACCCCTCACCTTCCCACAGGCAGGGGAAAGCTCAGCAAAGCCAACGCAGACCTTTCTCACAATTTGCCATGCCCACTGCTGCCATCCCAGGGGTGCACAAACCTGTTATGCCACAATAGGAAGGCTGACAGTGATGCAATGAGGCAGCAGAGGCTGTGGCAGCTTCTCCCATTTATTCATTCTGCGCATGGGGCAAGAGTGGACGCTGCTCCTCGGCAGGTGGCAGCTCCTCGGTGGGCAGCAGCTCATAGGTGACGCAGAGGGAAGAGAAGAGACAGCCCAGGAAGGACACCAGGCTGGCGAAGTACATGGCACTGCTGGCACTGCCCACAGCCGCTGTCAGTGGCCCCATGGCCAGAGCCACGAGGATCTGTGCCAGGAAGTATTGGCAGCTCAGCAAGGAGATGTCAACGCCCATCCCGCGCCGCATGCCCTCTGCCTGCAAGCCTGCAAACTGCGGGGGACACAGACACAGTATAAGGGGGTGTCACAGGAATTTCTCTCCCCTCCCTGGCCCAGGGCTCACCTCACGGCTCTGGTAGTAGTCACAGAGCAGGGAGTAGGGCAACGTGCAGAGCGTAGCGAATAGAATGCCGTAGGTAGCGCACAGTGACAGCACCACATAGACATTTCTGGAGAGGGTGGCCAGGCCCGTGCCCAGCCCAAAGGCCAAATATGCCACAAAGTACAGCGTCCGTGTGCTGAACCGCTCCTCCAGCTTCTCCAGCATGGCTGCAAGAAAATGGAATGGCATTCTGGTTGAACTGCTTCCCTCCCCAGTGCCAGCCAGTCAGTGCATCTGAGGCCTTGTAGTCCAGCAGTTAGGCAGCCACATCTCAGTGGCAACCATTATGCCTCTGAGTAATCGGTGGCTTGCATGTGAGCACCAAGGGCCCCTTCCAAATCCCGTTGCTCTGATGCAGCCTTGCTGCCCTATGTCCATGGAGGGCATGGCAGAGCTGAAGCCTAGCGGTGCCGATGTCCCAGAGGGGTACATAGGAATTGGTGGGGGTGGGGAGGCAGACGAACGGCACACATGACTAAGTGCTGTGGTGGTACATGACACCTGAGCGCTCTGCTGGGGAAACACAGGCACTGAGTGCCTATGGCGGCTGCATATATTTCTGGATTCAATGTACACTGAAAATGCTGCTTGTGAAAGGAACTACATACTAAGAAAGATGTGTTTTTATTGGATTGCTGACCTCATCTACTGTCAATGCAGGCCAAGCTAACTAACGTAATATAGTTATGTTAGTTAAAACATAATACAGTTAACCATGAAAAAGAACACTCTGCTTCAGGACTTGTCCTGGTAGGCTATGTGCAACATAAACACTGAGCTACCTGTTACAGAAACACAACTTTTAAGGAAAGGGTATATCTTTTCTCACAGCAGCAGTTAAGATGGCTGTACCAAGTACCTGAATAGAAAGCAGCACTGAATGCATAGATGCACATTCCCCAGCAGCCCATGGTGACCCCAGCGTTGTACTTCTGATACTCATCTGAGTTGTGAGGTGCTTTTGGATTCCCTTGAAACACTACTTCTCCCATGAAGTCAGTATAGAAGAGTAACATTCCCTCAAACGAAAGCCATCCTGAAAGAAGTGAGAAATAACCTATCAGGATTTCAGAGTATCCTTTCCCCTTGTAAGCCTGTATGGATGTTATCAGCTATGTTACAAAACACACCCAGTAATACACACGGCCACATTTATCTGAGATCACTGTTCCCCTGCAGTGTTTGTTAAAGACATTCAGGATTTTAAAGACCAAGATTTACCATTTGAATTCCAAAGTGGAATGCTAGAGGCTGAATAAAGGCCACAACGTACTGGTTTAGCAAGACAGAAAAATAGATGATGGCAGCCTGTGCTGCCTTCAGGACAGGACACAACTTCAGCTGACAAGACACAACACTCAGTTTAACAGAGTGGTTTATCCCATAGTAATTTCAGGTTGCTGTTATTCTCCCATATAGAATTGGAAGGAGGGCCTCTTATGTCATGGCTGTAGCCTCCAGAGTGCCTCTGACAGAGTCAAAAAGTCTACTTAAAAATTGGCATCAAGGCCACGAATGCAGACAATCTCTTAATTCCTTTCATAGCCACTGAGTATTAACTACTTGGCACCTTCTGTCCAATTTTGTGTACACTGGATTGATTGCAAGCCCTTCCTAATCATCAGTCACACACTGGTTTAAGAGTAAAGGTAACTACTGGCTATAGGCACTTCTGCAGTGCCACCTCCTCGTGGCCTGTTCTGGGACTCAGAAACATGTGCTGTCAAACGGAGGAAAGCAAACGCTAGTCTCAGGTGTAAGCAGGGAAATGCAACTAATCTTGGCTTTCTGTTTGGTGTAAACAATCTACTTAACAGATGCACTGATTTAGGCCACTGTTATTCCCTTTCTAGGAACACAGGCTTTACTGTTTTGTAGGGGTGTTTTGGTATTTTTCTGCCTTTCTCCTTTCTCGGTGTTCTAAGAAACTAAGGGGATCAGAAGGTAACAGTACTGGTAACTGCATATGGAACAAACTGTATATGGAACAAATCAAGCCCTCCCTAGTTAGCAGCCATTACAACAACAGGCAAAATACTGAACAAGATTCACCCGAGGTAGTGCAGAGCTACTTCCCTGTGAAGTTGAAGAGGGCACTTTCTGAATACCTAAGAAGTGGTTGATGCAGAGGTTACGAAGAGTCCCGGGCATCTGGCAGATGGTCGAACAAAGCAGTTTCACAGAAAGTGGTTGCTCAGAGGTCTCGTCTGATTCATTCAGCTCGCTTTCATACTTAACACCATTCAGCAAGATATTAGCAACCTGCACCATAAGAACTCCCAGGTCAACAAGCGCAGTAAGAAAAACCCAAACATCCCTTAAGCAAATGTATGCAGTATTGCACACCTATCTGATCATCTGAAAGATAAACTCTGCTGCTGGAGTATGATGACTCAGAGATTAAGTGTATTGGGCTAAACTGTAAGTTCAGCCTCGGAACACGTGTTCAGTGGCAGCACTGCCCTGCAGCTTTCACTATACTTGAAACAGTACTCTTCACTTCACTAGGATACTTGGCAACTACATCCAGATTGTAGTATAAGGAATGGATAAATTCTACTGCATTTTATAGGAGCTGTACCCACATTTAGGTGAATTTGGATCCTGAAGTTATAGAGACACTGAGGAAGAAGAAGCTGGTTTTAATTGAAACACATTCTCATTGCTTGCTAACCTTGATGCTCAACCTCTACATGCACAGTAAGTAAAATCCTGGCCCTAACAAAGTCTGATCTCACGGATCAGGTCAAAGTACAGCAAAAGCAACAACCAACCAACCAAACAAGAAAACAGCATCGCCCCCCGAAAACCCCAAGCAAATCCCAAAACCAATCCAAAAAATACAGAGGACAGTTTACCTCACCCCAGATCCTAAAAAATGATACATCATACAAAGGTCTCAGATATTCCAAGTTATCGCCAACCAGTGGAAGGAGAGGTGAAGTCTTATCCCTCAGTAAGGGAAACTTCACCCTTCACCTCCCTGATGGAACCAGATAACAACTGCCATAAGGAGAAGCTCATGGGAGAATCCTGTCCCTGGCCCTATCTTGCAGGTCTTTCTGTGGAAAGGGAAGATATAGGCTCCATAAAAATGTGTCCTTTTCTGCTCTCACGTGGTAGTTCCCTTGGTGGTAAAGCAGGGATCAAACATCCCAACCTAACTCTCACACATGACCTGGTAAGAGTGGGACATTCCCGTTTCTGCCATCTTAACAAAGGCAGCTGACAGACTGCCAGTCGTAATTCACATTCTACCCACTGTTTTACTGATAGAGTCATAGCAGGTGTGCTGTTTCCATAATGACTTATATGAACAAGCTGTTATGAGCAGTCTTTAATGAATAATTTGTGAACCACATGCTTAAAACTATATGAAGAGATTAATTATGCTCATGTTTACATGGTCGTATCACTGATTTCCTGCTCTTACCTGTTGGCTGAAGGTTACATTTCTTCTTCTGTTACTCTCTGGGCAGTGTCCTGTTACGGTATCTGGAATGGTCAAGGTCTGAGGTCTTTTCAAGATCCCTGACGACCGTGGCTTTATTGCATCCAGTGAGCCCACTCTTAGTGAGTCGCTGTCAGGCGTTATGCTGCTCTCCCCTTGCTCCAAAACTCCATATTCTCCTTGGTAACAGCCATCAGCCACCTGAGGAAAGCTAACACTGACAGGCTGCCTGGCCAAACTAGCTGGAAGTGCTACATAACTACTGTGCCCGCCTGTGAAACAGTCTATAAGCACACTGTCAATGTTTGAAGTCCCAAATGATGATGCAAACTCATTTATTCCCGTCAAAGAACTGTCTCTGCTGACAAAACTCCCGTATTTTGGCGTGAGTGGGCTGATGGGGGAAACGGGACTTGAAAAACTTGCATGTAAGTGAGCTGAATTATGAGAAGCAAAGTTTTCATTTACACCTCCCTCAAAGAAGAAAGGTGGAGAAGGAGGGAGAGGAAGACTTGGACTCTTCATCACCTTTTTCTTCCGGCTAAAGGACCTTAAGGGTCTTTCTGGAATGCTAATTAGAGTCAGCACAGTAGCAATAGTCAGTATAACTGAGGTGAAGAGATAGATGACGCGAAGTTGCCCTCCTACAGCTTTTCCAAAACTGGTTTTATCCCAGTGTATTCCTCCAACAACATAACCAAAGCCACCTCCAAGACCTGGTGGAAAAACAGAGCCAAGATTATCTTCCCTATGCAATCCCACAAGTCAATAGCAGCGTGGCATCATCTGTCTAACGGTTCATGAGTAGAATCCAACATGTTATTTCTGTTTTACCATTCAATCTCTTTTCTCTTCAAATGCAGTAGTAAAGATAGTTACCTGTGCCACAGGGACAGTCTGGAGTACCAACACGGTACAAAAAGAGAGAGAAAGTGCTGTAAAAGTGACGATACAAATAACTAAAAACAATACTTCTTTCTTTGCCAAGAACAAAACACCTTACCTTCAGCTATTTCAGTCCGTAAACAGAAGTGTCCACCAGCCTTATGACAAGGCTCTGCAATCATTCAGCTAAGACTGTTTTCCTGAAAGTGAAAATCCATTTTCCTCACTCAGTTAGAGGAACGCAGATCTAACTGCATCCAAGACAGACTGAATCACTTCAGAAGCGAAGCAAGCTCATTAGTCAGCAATGTGTTGACAGCGTACAAAACTGCCACTGCATCACTACTGATGAACATGGGAGTTGTGAGAGCACCAGGTACGTCTCTCACTCCATTCACATGGTGAGAGCCTTACAACACTATCCTTTCTTACTTATGAACACATTCAAGAGTGTGAAATAGTTTCCTAGAACAGGGCAGTACAACAACCGAAGATGACAGCAGTGAGGGATCACAGCACCCAGTACATACTTTCCCCTCCAATAGAGCAATTAAAGGACACATATTCCACGTCTGTAGGAAGCTAAACCTCCTCCCTCAACGGATAATTTTGTTTTCATAGGAGTTATAAATTATGTGAGGGACCTTCAGATGAACAAACCAGTCTTGTTTGACTCGTTTGACTCAGGAAAAGACCAGTGATTTAGACTCTGCTTTCTCACAGCAGGGTTTGTTTACTTAGGGTTAACATCACCCAGGCAGCACCAAGGAAGCATACCTGCTAACAAAGCGTGGATGTTGAGGCCCCTGTCTTGATCCACTGGGCTGCACACATCCATCATGTAGGCATGACTGGGATTGTCTGCTGAATCTGCACTGAAGTCCATGAGGACAACACCACAGACCGTAAGAATGATCCCCCATTTGTGGTTATTCTCAGTGTCAGATAAGGCACTCCCTATATCTTTGCCATTCAGCATAAGTGAGAGGCCAAGCAATGCTCCTGGGAATAAAACCAAATCAAAATCAGTCACTGTTTGTATGCAAAAGAAGCCTGCAGAGCTCCAGGCTTCAAAGGCATTATATTACCTGCACAGCTTTGTGGCAAGCACTAATTGCTCTTGTTCAGATGAACACAGCCCGGGAAATGAGCATGGCTTATAGGATACACACTGTTTGAGCTTAACAAATGTCTCGAGTTTGTTTTGGCCAAAAAAACCCACATTCTTGAGCCTCAGAAACATCACCCCTTCAGACTCTGTGAAGCTTTTATGTATAGATCTCCAGTTGTGAAAGCATAACCTCGGTGTCACTTATCACCTTCTTCAGACCCACAATGACCCACACTTCAGGGGCTAGTGCCACAGTGGATGTAACAGAAGAGAGACGCATAATGTTTACAACTGTTATGCCCATAGTTTCTCAAAGACACACCTACTGCTAAGACCAGAATGAAAGGTCTTCTTCTCCCATATCTTGATGTGCATCTGTCACTCCAGGCTCCCAGCAAAGGCTGTAGCAAAAATCCTAGAAAAAAGGAATCACCAATAAATAGGATTTTTCTAAAAGCCTGTTTCAGAGAGGCCTTAAAAGGCAGTTAAAGGCAGGACACCGTAGCACAGTGATATCCTCGGTCAGCACCAGTCATCTAGGGTCACATACAGCATCCTGCCTGGCATTTCCCAGGAAAGGGACTGAATAACATAATTTGCTGCTGCTCACTGACATGGCAGTTCACTCTGCATCAATAATAACGAGCTTGACACTTGGTGAAGAGTCAGAGTACAACAGTTATACATTCTCAAGCACTCTGTTCCTCACAAGCTATTTCATTTATCCCACATCAGAGATGGGAGATCCCCTGCAGGATTAGCTTGGAAGACAGCACGCAAATTTGTGAGTAGGAAAGGTGAACATATTAATCTGAGCCAGCCTGTTAGTAGGGGCCTATTTCTTCTTATGAAGTATATCACGAGTACAAAAGCAGTAATGGATACACTCCCAGCCCTGCCTCCATGCTAAGGCACATAATCCAATGCCTGTAACAGCAGTGGTCGATGGTCTTTCACCACTGGAACACCTTATTTGTTTCAGGAAGTTAAACAGAACAAGGCAATCCAACTCTGCTTTTTTTTCACGCAGTCATGGGAGCTGTCTCTGTACGCTTTTTTTCATAGGGACATAAATGGATACACTGATCCTCTTTTGCTATTTTTTAAATATGGGAACAGAGCAACCAAAGCTTACCCTCACAAAAGGTTTAGGAGGTTGAGAAGCTATTAAAAAAAACCAGTTCTTTTGAGCGCACTTGGCCTATTTCATGCAAGACACAGCAAGAATTACTCTCCAATTTGTTTGCCTAAAATTACGGCTAGTGCTTCTTAACCTCAACGGAATATACTCATGAACAGCTGAGGTAGAGAAAACAAAAAAATAACCCCCATGCAGTGGAAAAAATAAGAGGGAAGAAATAGTGTAAAGCAAAGTTACCTAATATAGGGCTGATGAACCACACCATTCCATACAGTTGGTCTGGAAGCCCCATTTGAAGCAGCACAGGGGTAACATAGGCTGTTTCCATGGCATAACTGAATTCAAGCCCAAAGAGAATGCACCCATTGAACAGGAGTTCCAAGAAAGACCTCTGAGGCTGGAGATCCCCAAAGTCAATCAAATCAACAGGACATGGAGTATTTGGTGGTGGTGGTGGTGAAGGGCGGATATGTTTTTTTCTTTTTGGATGTCTCTTGAAGTTGTTGGCCCGATGACTTATGTGCCGTGTGGCCAATCCAGAAAAGCCTGGAACTGGTGACCTCCACACTTCCTGAGAAGCCATGCTTGTCAAGAGTGCAGCATCACTGACAGGGCTTGTTGCAGATGGTGGAATCATCACGGGTAAGGGTCTGGAAGACAAGTAGCTCAGAACACAATGGTTGAGTAAGAAAAGCTTGCTTAATTTCTTTTACTGAAGTTCAAGTCGTTTATCAACGCTTCACATATGGAGTATGGCCTTCATATTATTTACAACCTTTTCTTTCCATCTCTCAACACAAGGTGTTTTACGGGCACATCTCCCCCATCTTTGCACAAATGAGACACCAGAGATGCTATCTTGGTTACCTAGGCATTGCCAACCATCACCGTAGATTGAAATACTTGTAACAATTAAGAGTTAGACATGTCACACTTCCCAGAAGTTTCCATAACAGCAGTGGGTTTTTCTTTATCTAGAATTCACTTGAGTTAAATTCATTCAAGCTAAAAAGACACATTTCAACCTCAGTCTAAGTTTACAATAAAGCAAAGCTGTGGCTTGGCAGCAGATCCAGACCCCTGCTGCCATGTGAAATCACTTTGGTATAAAACCCTTTCAGTACTGATCCTACCATTCCTGCTGCCTATGCTGAGGTCAAAGCTTAATGCAAAACTTTTTTGCAATGCCCAATTTCAGTTTTCTTCCTATTTACATTTCTGAATTCAGCAGAGATATCTCTGTTGCAAGGACGGGGTCTGATCCTTAGGAACTGAATTTTCAAACTAATTCATGAGAAGAAAATACATACCCCACAAGCCACTCTCAGCACTGCTACTCCTCTTTCAGTGATTAATGGCATGCTGGACAGACTCCTTGGATCTCATTAGAGTCACTCCTATAGCCAAAGTGTGCACAGTGTGGTGGGTAAAACACCCAAATGGTTTCCAAAATAGCATCAGATAGATGCCAACAGACCAACTGCCTAAACAAAATCACATGAGATTTCTTGCCTCTTTTTGCCAGAAATGGAAACAATTTATGACCTTTTCTTTATGCTTCCTTGCTCACAGATCAAAGGTTCCTGCTGCAAAAGAATGGCTCCATATCGCCCCATACTTCTTCAGAAAAATCCTCACAGCTGCACTCTAGCAAGCAAAACAAGTTTCTTATTTTTTTGACTGCAGTTCCCCAGGAGAAAAAACTCCCAGCTGTTCTACTACTTTGTACTGTACAGAACTCCCACAAATCTCACATTTTCTGCTTCTTCCTCTGGCACATTTCACACACTGGTCTTTCTTCCTGTAGCCCTCAGTCTAGATAAAGCCACTCTTTGTTGCATATCCCCAACTATTCTCAAAAGCACAATTCAGTAAGCCCATGTTTAACATCACACTGATGCAATAGTTGTTAAGTGTGGTGGATGATGTCCTACACAGACCAATCCCGAGCTCCACGCAGGCATCCAGAGAAACACTGCACAACACAAAACACTGCACAATTCAAAACTAAATGCCAAGCAACTCACAGAAGACTGCAGTTGGGGTAACTTGAGTGCACTTGGGGCCTGAGGAGAAGAAGGAAGGATGAGAGTGAGAAGGTATCTACTGAAATACTGGTAACATTGTATCAAGGGTTTCCTCAAGACTGCTCCTCTTCAGACCAAGATGCACATCACAGAAGAGAGAAGAACAGGCAGTTCATAATTGCAGCTACACACCTTGACAACCCCCATCTCACACAGCACTAACAGCAAGCTGCATCTTGTTGGGAAAGCTCATTAACCACAAAGTCCCCTCTACAGACAAACCGAAAAAGTGTATGGAGACTTCATTAAGATGTCTGCACCAGCATTCCCCTTGACACTGTTTCTGCAACTTACTGTAAACTTCTAATGACCAATGTCTCTCACAGAGTACTTACTTTCCAGGAGTACCTTTATCAGCCTTCAGGACAAAGTAACTTCGTCACGGTGAGAATTTGTTAAAAATTAGGAGAGAGGCACCTAAAAGAATGCATAACAAAAATCCAATCAGATTCATGACAGTTGCTCTAACAACCCTTTCAGAGAGACATGACAACGCAGCTGTGCTAGCAGCTCCCTTCACCACTATTATACCTTACCATTTGCATATAGGTATTATCTCCTCATCTGTTAGTTTCAGTTCATACTAGAGCCTCCTTTATCTTCCTGCTCTGTCCTGTGTATTGCGAAGAGATTGTATTGCAAGTCGAAAGTGGCAACATTTTAGTGACAGAAGAAAAGAACTCCTAAACATGGCTCAAAAATGCACACGGTGATCTGTAACTACTTGGAATGAAAGGCTATAACTGACAGCATGTCACCAGTCCAGCAGAAAGTCAGTGCAAAACTAGGAACTGAGCCTGTATTCCTCATCACCCATTTTTTCCTCAACTTACAAACCGCACACAGGAAGACAATTCCTGTCCTCAGGCAAATCTACCCGGTGATCACAACAGTGTCAAAGCAGGAAAACTCTCCTTTAGTGTGGCTGTTAGCCTTCACTGTCAATAGTTATTTGTGATTTGACAGTCGATGTTTGCTATACCAACTTTTGTGCATCACACTCTGCCAGGTGATGCTGGCTCTGCTGCCGGCTCTCTGCGCAAACGTGTACGCACAGGCAGCGTGCTTGGCAGGCAGGGACTCCTCCTGAGCACCGCTACGCCTAAAATAATGCTTGCGTTTTGTGTTTGTTTGTTTGTTTGTTTTTTTTAGCAGAATCTCGTTCCCATTTTTCTGCGTCGGGTAACGAGGGCTCCAAAAACATCACAGTCATCACCGTCGCGGGGAAAGGTCGGCCCTGACCCCGAGCCCGCGCGAGGGCCGCCGCTTCCCCAGCCTTTGTGTCAGCCGAGAATGAGCCGTGCTGCGCAACTGCCGCAGGGCGGGGCCGCCGGCCCCTCACAGCCCCAGGCCTTTCGTTCGCCCCAAGCCGCCTGCGAGCGGAGACCCTTGCGCCCACCGGCACCAGCACTCGCCGCTCCCCGCCCCGCCCAGCAGCCTCACCTTCGACGGCATCCGGCGCTCGGCCCGGCCCGCACTGCGCCGCGGGCCCGACCTGCTGACGCCGTCCCGCCCCCGCGCCGGTGCCCCGCGATTCGCCGGCGGGAGAGGCGGGAGGGGCCGGGCCGGCTCTGCCCCTGCGCGCGGCTCCCCCTCCCGTCCCGTCCCCGAGCCCGGGCTTGTTACAGCCCACGGCCCCTCCCGAAGGAGCCTTCGCGGCCAAGGCAGCGCTCAGGAAGCGCCAGGGTAGAGAAGTCGACTCCTCTTCACGTCAAATCATCCACTGCCGCACTGCCTGCACCGTTTTCTGTAGCGATGCTGCCCCAGACAGGTGCGTGCTGACGGACCCTCATCTCCACCGACTTACCCCACAGTGCCACTGTAATCACTGCCGAAGTGGATCGTGATAGCAAGACTTTTAGCTGAGGCAGAGATATTTTTCGATAGGCCTGTAGAGCAGATGCCATAGATGATGCTGCACTTTTCTCTCTTCTGTTTAACAGTCTTCCCCTTCCTAGGGTAAGGGAATTCAGCAATTTTGTTTTATAGGGCCATATTTCCTGCTCATGTTTCAGATTTCCTCATCCTTTGCAAAGATGTCATTATGTAGTGCAGTCTGCTCTATTTTTAAAATACTGCCAATTTGGAGCCTTGGTCATTAAGCATTCTTAACTGCTAGAATATATTAGTATTAGTATGTATTAGTATTTATATATCATAGAATTTATTGTAGCTGAAAGATGGCATTTTTGCTGCCTGCCAAAACAATCAGACAAGTGGGGCAAGAGACAGCAGTTGCTGGGAGGAGCCATTACCATCAGCAGTACTTGTAGTAACACCAGCTACTGCTCACCCCCAGCTTCTGATGCTCAGGGACAGCTGAGTGGGCTGAGACTATGGCCGTCACACCACCCACAATTGTTAACTGCCTTCTTTGATAAAGACCCAGAATCAGCCATTCAGTGACCACAAGCAACCACACAGCGCAACAGCCCTTGCTCCCGCCAGCCTCAGTCCGACCACCACCTCGAGTCAGAAAGCTCTGCAAACACTGGGAAGATGAACACAGCACTTGAGAGTTCCATTCCTTGACATTAAGGATGACTTTTTGTCATGCCCACCTGGTCATGGAGAGTGGGTTATATTATTAATGCTGGCAGGCAGTCATGGCCATTTTATACAATGATTTTTCCTCGTAAACATATTTGAGACATTAAACTCACGTTTATTCCATGGTCAGTTAGATAAAATTGTCTGCTCAAAGCTTACAAATATTACCTCTTCCACCATTTAGCACAGTTTGTCCACTGGGGAACAGTGGGACAAGTAACTGTTGTCCTTCCCAGGGTAACGACAAAGGAGAGAACGAAAGGAGTTCCTACTATGCATTCATTTATTAGCATCCTTTGGGCTTTAGACAAAATAGAAACCACGAATCTCCTCTCCTCTGTGAGTTTGCACATAAATTGCTGTTGAAATGTAAACTTATTTATTTTGTACTAATTAAACCCAACAGTGTTCAAAAGAGGAGGTTTTGATGATGAATACCTACTGCTATGAATCTGTGCTGTTCCCTCCTACCTTCTCTGGGTGCAAGATCTTTTGCATTCACTAAACACTTTTGTTAAGTCTCTCCACAAAGCAGCTTCTGACAGCGTATTCATTTCTGCTCATTTACAGCTTGATGTTAGGCTCACTATTTCATTTGCCAGCAGGCCTCATTATTTGCCCTGCTCAGATCAGACCATTCCTCCGTTTCTTGGAAACCTCTCTTACTATCCTCATAATCCTTTTCTCTGAAGTAAACATTAGCCCCAGTCGAGTGAAATTCTGTGCAAGACACTTACAGAGAGCGTGTTGTTCTCCCTCTTGAAGAACAGGGTTTTGGCTGTGTGATGTTGGGTGTTTCTTTTCCTCGTTTTGTCTTAAAATTAATTAAAAACATCTTTCAGTTCAGTGGATCCACAGTGTCTTTCAGTGGATCCCCGATAACATTCAGTGATCCACCTGGAACTGGCAGCTTCTTTTCCAAACATGACTTGGTTTTTTGAGGGGGGAGATACAAAGTCTGTACCAAACAGTCTCATTGTGAGTTTTTTGGTGCTTGAGGGCTGCTGCTTCAGAACACCCAAAGGGCAAATGAGTGCTGGAGCAAAGATTAACCTACGCTCAATGACACAATGATGAGCTACCAAGTTTTTATGTCTGCAGAGGGAGGGACTGGCGCACACACTCTGCAAGTTCTCCTCCATTTCCTATAGAACAGCACACTCTTATACAAGCGAAGTCATCAAGGAAAGACTAGGCCAGTAGAGATCACACCTGACCCCTCTTCCTTCAGAAACTCTGCTTTCCACAACATTTATGATATCAGTTGAAGAAGAATTTATATTTCTGTAAATTCCCAGTCATGCCAGTAAGGCCTATGGTATTGAACACAGAGCAAATACAGTGTAAGACAGAAAAAAAGAAGTAAGTTCAAACTAGGTGAGTTGCATTTTAATGATGTGTTCTTAATGCTTATATGGTAAGATGAGCTTACCACATAAATTACACCACCCTAGAATCCCTTACAAGCTAACTGAGTAGGCGTAAAGAAGTTGATGGGCAGCTAATACAATGTAAGAACATAAAGAAATCTTATATATGCCAATCTGCACACCACCTCCATATCTGGCCCTCAGCATATTGTCATATGTCTTTATTAGCCCAGATAAATCAGTTCCTGAACTGAACTCCTACACTGGCTATATTAATGGATGAAATTAAATATTTAAAAGGGCACTTGAATTTTTACTTAGAAAAAGGATAAACACAACCAAAAACTCACACCAGAAGCATCATCAGAAATAAAACCCAGCATTTTGCTGCAGAATGAAAAGCAGTGCAAACAGTACTGATCCATTTGCATTAAAATTGAGTTGTTCATTCATTGAGAAAATAAATTCAACATAACAAACTATATTAGAAGATAAGAACATGAATTTTTAATATTCAGGAAAATTTCACTAATGTCACACTTCACCTAAACCATTCAAGTATGGCGCAGTGACAACTTTTCCTCCACTAGTTTGTACTGAAGTGACTCGTTTCAGTTCAGACGTGCTATTTCCATGATAGCAATATGTGTGCACTCAGTCATTTGCTGCCTGAGGCTTTGCACAGTGACTGCTCAATAAGCGTTTGCTTCTGCAAGACAAACTAGTGCTGCCCTCAAAATAATATGAGGGCATTTACCCAGCTCATGCTCTCACCATTCAACCACCCCTTCAGTGGCTGGTCTTCACCAATGAAAACCCAACACAGTTCAAAGAATTAGTCACTAGAGGGCACTTACAGAACTCAGAATATTGAAAATGTGCTTGGGATCAGAAGGCCACAGTCCTACAGTTCTAGGAGTCCAAATGATGAAATTTGCGTTTACTTCCAAACTCCTGCGACCAATATTTTAAGAAACAGAATCAAGGAAGTAATTATATTTCAGAAGATGATATCTATCATCTTTTGTTTTTTACCCATCACCTGAATGAAAGAAAGCTGAGGAAAATCTCTTCTCTGAGGCAACACACAGACTAGGCTACGTTGGCCATGCATTTCTGGACAAATGCTGACAAAAGTGTTAATTGCAGGCATGTAAGATATGTACCATGCAAGATATTGGTGCTAAGTGTCACTGTTGGGTGCAGCTTTGGGGAAAGAGGTACAGAAACACAAAACAGTGTGGCAAACTCACTGAAATAAAGTATTTCATTTCACTGCAATGCCTGAAATTGACTGTGCATTTCACAAGAGTCAAAGATGTGATTATGCCCCAAAGGTTTTATTCTGGATGTCACAAACAACAGAAAGGTGATAAATAGTATGTCAGGAAAGCAGGACCAAGGATCCTGGATGCAGGGTCTTCCAGTCACCCATAGCAGGCACAGGCTGCATATATTTTAGCTCTAAACTAAATTCTCATTTAAAGACAGAGCATAAATAGAGACTACTCTAATCCCTGCCATGTTACCTGAACAGCACAATTCCTTGCTGCTTGTATTAATTGTGAGCTGCAGCTTTAAGCCAGTTATGTCCTGTATTTAGTAAGGTTAAAATTTTCTTGGCTAGCAGCTGTCTTATTGCTGTGATTCAGTATACACTTCTGATCTTGTACTGGAGAAGGAAAGCAGAACTAATGTGATCAATGAGTTCTGGAAAACCTTGATTCACTGCATTTGTGAAGGCCAAGTGCCGGGCAGCACAAGGGAGGGCCAGGCCACTGCCGTACCCAGGGCTGACAGGAAGAGGTGGTCGGGTGAGGCACCACGCAAAGGGCAGGTCACAGCAGCTGGCTGCAGGCAGAGCATGGTGAACAGTGACCCTGACAGGTCTGTCACACACCATCGCCCTTGACAAAAGGATGCCCAAGCATTGCTGCGCTGGGCTGTTATTGGCCAGCTGCACTGGCAGGGGCTTGGGCTGGCTCAGTGCTCGGATAGAGATGGGGTACCCAGAGCTCACAAAAGCAAAGCAGCATGGCACTGGTACGTGATGGACACTCCAGGAAGACCAGAGGTGTGCCTGCATCTTGCTAAGCACTTGCTAAAACTGTGGTTTATAAATTGGCTCTGTACCTTGTCTAAATTGACTTTGGAAATACTGCCCCACTTCCCCATGTTTTCCACCGGGGAAATGAGAAACCACTGGGTCCCTGAGGCTAATTACTTTCTTCAAAACCCATCACGGCTCTATGTTTCTGGCTCAGCTCAGCATTCAATTTTCTGCTGAGATTGTATCTGTATTGCATTACAGGATGAGTTGCAATAGCACTTGATGTTAATTGCAGTGCACAGGCTGCTCCCTTCTCTCTGTCTCTCCTTTATACCAGTTATCAAGAAAAACCAGAAAGTCCACTTCTGCTGTTTTTAATTTAGCCTCCTCCATCCATACAGAGTGCCTGCCAGACAGGAGAGGCAGGGGCTGTCATCCTCTTTCTACCTGAAAATATCTAACAAGGTATAGACTGCTACATACCATCTCAAACAATTAGTTACTTTGTGGAGACGGACATGTTGGGATGCATTACAGCCACTGAGTGCAAACAAATAGAGACAGGTGCTGTAATATTCCTGGATGGCCCCAAAGCCAGACAGCCTTCCTTGCCTCTTGCATCCACTGAAGGCAGAGATAAGGGCAGATATGAAGAAACAGAAAAAGGACACCCCCAGGCTGCTCTCAAAGCTTGGCAGTCTCTTCTAGGGCCTCTGTCTGCCTAAAACATCAAATCAACCCTGAAAAGCACTGGAGTACAGACCACAGAAACAAGCAGGGGCAGTGTATTCTGACTTGGCATGTATATAGCTCAGCAAATTCTCCTGTGGGAACTAAATTTGAGAACATTTGCTGGGTGGTGAGTACAAAATTTCCTGAAGCATGGTCGTATCAAGGGATAACAGGCTTCGGCATCTTATTTTGTTTGCCTCCTAAATGTCCATCTCTGACAGTGGCATTCCAGCACTCACCATGTATCAGATAAATGTTTGTTTCTGACAAGTCACTTGCTAGTCTGTCATTTCCCACTCCCAACAGGATTCTGTCACCTTCAAGTGTTAACCAGCATTGGTAGTTACCATTCGCTTGGCATCGTATGTGCACAGAGGAATGATAGGGACTTGTATCACGCGCCACACTTTCAATGCATTGTGTGAATAGTATTTGAAGAAAACTGATGAATTGGTCTACTGGAAAGCAATGCCTTTGGGACTAATATTGAGGGCTTTGGAGATCTTTCAGTGAGATCCTCTAAGCCCAGCCTCCTACTAAAACAACAGGAAGGCAGCTATACTAGAGCAGATAGCAGGGCTGTTTCCATCAGGGGGTATTAGTGGACACTTGGTTGCTGCTGTTCATAAGCCTGCTTTTTACTTCTACTGGTCTAAATAGCCTGTTCATCTTGGCATTCCATTTGCTGCGTGTTTTCAGGTGAGTCAAAGTGCTTAAGCATCTCCTCTCTTCTGATTTCTTACCTTTTAGTAAAAGGCTCCTTCTTCCCTGTTTGGCAGATCATCGTTTTCTACTCTTTCCCCATCCATCCAACTTGGATCATGATGTTTCCAACCTGGTTTTGCTCTGAGATTTGCCTGCATTGTCTTAGGAGAGAGGATAAAGGGGGGGGGGGGAAGAAAGAAAGAAAAAAAGGAGAGGAACAGAACATTCTGTTAAATAAACATTTGCTAATGCTCTTGAGCAAGAGAAATGGAACGGGTAGCAAGGAGTCACCCAGATTAACTATCTGCTACAGCAAATACACAAAGGTATGCAAATATTCCCTGTGTACTGTCTGGGTGGCATTTCTGCATTGAGCCTGATACACTGATCTATTAATTGATCCCTCCAACAAGAGCCATGACCTTTGTATACAAAATTGGAGGTCAGACCTCAAAGTAAGCCAATTAACCTGCTGTCTGATAGAATAAAAACAGGCTTGCTATTAGTTTGACTTCTCTTGTGTTTTTTTTTTTCCCTCTCCCAGGAGGAATAAGTGATTTCTGCAAGTATCTAGTTACTCAGTTTCTCAGTAATATTATCATCTCTTTGGGTAAAGGACTAGCAGAGCTTGCTGGCAATCCATGGGTTTGATTCTATATAAAAGTTTAATGCAACTTCTAGGCTAGTTTTATGTCTAAAGATTAAACATGTAGAAATCAGTAAATGGGAAATTGGTTCTTCTCTTCTGAGGCTGAGCCACACAGAGGGATTCTCCAGAAAGGGGTCTGATCTCAGCCACAGAATACCTTGACCAGCAGGGAATATTTTTCCTTCTAGGTCTGGAACAGATGACAGTGACACTGGAGCCCGAGTCTAGCTCTGGGGTCCACAACTGAAAGATAGAATTGAAAGAATCAGGGTGGAGAATTGTGGAAATGGTTTAAGAGTTGGAAAATATTTTGCAGTAATCTAATTAAAGAATTCTATCTGTTGAATTCCTGAAGAAGACACAGAGCAAGGACTTCTAAAGCAGCTGGTTCAACCAAGGGCTGAAAAGTAAAGCTAAACAAATTTAAATTCTGTATAAACCCACCAGCACTTGGACACTGTCTTGCTTTCCTCACTCCTTGGATCCAACTGGAAAGAAGGGGTTTTATTATGTGTTTGTTAGCTCAGCCACTGCTACAAACTCCTGACAGGAGATTTCCCAGAGAGAAGGAGTTGGGAAGGGACGTGCTATTAAATGGACTGTCCACAATCACAGCATATCCTCAGAAACCCCAATTGTCACCTTCTATGGTTAGTTGACAGAAGCCATGAACATCACGTCCAGTAAAGCACAAGTCTGAACACCTGCTGACCTCTTTGTTTTGCACAGAGTGTGCACCTATGTAGCAACACGCACATTACATAATAGTAACTCAAAAACTGAAAGGAATCTCATTGCTAAATCCATCCATGTGGATGAGATTTTTTTATTTCCATTACCTGATAATTTAATTGCTCAATTAACTCCACCTGAATACCTTGGCTGTGGAAGAGGAATGTTCTCTTGCAGGTCATGGTAAATCAGATGACAGGAGGCAAGTAAGCAATGCAAAGATAAATTATTCCTCTACACCAAACCAAGTGCATCATCCAGTTGTATTTTCTCTCCTGACCCGCTCCTTGCACTAGGTGTTTTAGGGACAGAATGGGTACCAGACAAATAAAAGACCATAAAACTCTGGTCAAAAGCCAGTATCATAGGAGGCCTTCCCTACACAGCTTAATCCCAAAACTTTCTTAGCCAATTCAAGCCTAGCTTGAACATTTCTTTTTGCATTTCTGAAGTTCCATAATATGCCTAATTTAGGTAACAGTGTAATCTCCTCTTTGATGAGGACTTTGAAACATCTGCTGCATCACTGAACATTGTATTACTGCTTTCCTTTAGCCAAGAAGCAAGTGGAAAGGAAGCCATTAAAGTGGCACTTACTGATCATTCTGGAGCAGAGGGGGACTGACCGGAGGCCTGTGAATGGAGCTCTTGTGCATCAACAGACCATAGCAGAGGGGTTTAGTTCCAAAGAAAATGAATGAATGGCCTGTAGGGAGGTACACCTTGATGGATATTTTAACTAATTTTTTAGGCTTAATGAGAAAGCAATTACTTCTGCTGCAGAAGCAGTGTACTCCAGGCACCCGGATTCCAAGAAATTAATTGTATCATAGCATTCAGAGAGATCGAATAACATGCAGTTACCAGAGAAATCTGTATTTGTAATGGATTGGCTACTGCGTAGGAAGACCCCAGCTCTGAATAAATGCATTTGACAAACAATTCCGTTCTGAACAGTTCTTGCCCTGCACTCTACATTGGAGTGCCTGTTTCTGCCCACCAAAAAACTCACCACTACTAATCCAATCCACCGCCAGGAAATCTAGCTCACTCACATCTTCCTCTGGATAGGTATTGCTAGATTACACTGATCCCAGGCTACACTGCAAGAAAAAGTACTAAATGGACAGATACTCAGAGCTTGGATAAGATAACTGGCATTCACTGTGCTTCCTTTGGTATTTAGTACTAAACAGTATCAGTAGATACACTTTCTCCATGTGTTTTTTAAGGCATTATGCCTTCTGAGGTAAATAAAAGGAAATTAATTTAATAAAAATGTCACTGTGGTAATAGACAAACAACCTGACTGTAAATTGCATCCTTTTCATCCCAGTGATTAGTATATGTTCAGAATCTTTTAAGAAAACCTCTACAGGAAAAGTGGGAAGGACCACTCCAGATACTACAGACCACCTTCACGGTGATCTGGATTAAGGAACTACCTGCTTGGATCCACTACTCCCGAGTCAAGAAAACTCCATAGAACCCCCAAGAGAATTCCTGAAGGAACCCACTACCATGGACTGACAGACTCCAACATTATTCCTTGGACTCTTGATAAGTACAACAAATCATACACACAACAGGACTAGATTAAACATTGTATTAGGAATAATTATGTTTTTTTTTTTACTATCCTTTTGAATATGTGACTGTAACATAAATTACCACACCCATACTTCATTGGAACTTGACGAAAGAGTTCGTAAGTTCAAAGAATAGGGGGGAATGAAGGAAGAAGGGTTAACTGAAGCATCTTGCTACAGGGGCCCACTGTTCTCCCCCCCCATTTCTCTACCTTGCTCTAAGGAGATCTTGTTCTGTACAAATTCTGTAAACATAAGCCACAGGTACATTGTACAAAGAGCCCAGAGGTAATAAATCTTAGCCAAAGGAGCCAAAGTGACATCTCAATAGGTAATATAGGCCCAGATCCAAGACTTTCTTGAAGCCTCAGTGATCAGAACATAAGAACAATAGAAAAAACGAAAGGTCCCCGAGGTCAGGCAAGGATGAGGAGTAAAAATACAGCCCCCAGGATGAAGGCAAACAGGATTTCCCACCATAATATTCCTCAAAATAGAGACCACGCCTCAATCTCCGCCCCTAACTCCACCTGTTATGAATATTGTAATCTAATGATGCAATAACATGAATATGTATGCAATTATGTTGTAATCATTGCCAAACCTGTATAAAAAACTCTCTCTAACCTAACTAACTCGGAGCCTGTTTTCCCAGCACGAGCTGGCAGGCTGCCCGGCCGTTAATCAATAAATACCTTGCTGCTTTAGACATAAAACCCTGTCTAAACAGTTTTTTTATCTGCTCTTTTCTGGGCATCAGTGTGTTGCCTGGATCTAATTTAGTCCGTTTCCTGTCTCTCTCTCTCATCTGTATTTCTGTAACACTGGTTTTACTAACAATCCTCTGGAGACAGGAAATAAATTTTTATTCATGAAACCAGCACAAGCAAAGATCAGGAAAGAATAAGACTAATAAGAATAAATAAGAATTCTTCAGGGCACAGAACCTTAAAGATAATCAAAAAGGCAAAAAGGTGAGCGGGGAGGAGGGTCATTATTGCAGCAAACTACACATAACCTAATCATGCCTTCTTTCATAAGGTGAGTTGCACCGGAACACAAAATAAAGCTACAGCAGTCAAGTTCATAAAATCTCCCTCTCCTGCCCATGTCAAAACCTGAGTGCTCCTGTACAGTTAATGAAATCATGTTAGATTATTTATTTATATTATTTCTCATTTATAAGTTAGGGCAAAAATTTCTATTAAAAATAATTTTAAATTGCTTAGGGAGATAGGGGAGTCTCTATCACTAGAGATTTTTAACTTCATCTGCCAGGATGCTTGAGAGCATGCCCGTGTTGTTAGATCCTGCCTTGGGCCAAGGGAGATGACACAGAGAAACTCTGTGATCTTGCAAGGTCTTTTCTAGCTATTCCTGGAACCATTCCATGAAAATGGCCTGGAAAAGCAGCAAACTAAAACCTGGTAAAAGAGACACTTCTGGTTTATGTTCAACTCTGGAACAAAACAAAACAAAAAAAAAAAAAAGCAAAAAGAGGCTTAAAAAGTCTACATCTAGCAAAGTAACAAAACAAGAGTTTACAACTGAAGTCAGTGAGTGCTAAAGGGAAAAACATCCTCTGCTACATGATCCCTATTTAAGGTCTTCTCACGAACACTGTCATTAAATCCCTACCCATATTATAATTTTGAACAACTCCTTCAAACTCCATTTGTGAACTTCCCCCTAGTAGTACTCATTTCAATAATCATTCATTTCAATAATCATGAGAGCTCAAATTAAGTCATTCCTAAATGCTCCTTTCCTAAACTCCTCCCTGAAGCCACCTATAAAACTTGTAGAGCTGAAACAGAATTTACTCAGCAGATTACTGACCCCCTTTTGCTTTTTAGGACACAGTGTCTCCTGAATTCTTGGTCATTAGAAATCATCAGCCTGTTGACTCTACAAGTACTCACCATGCTAGAAAGTCCTGTTTCTGCCTCATGCCATGCAAAGTCTGATTGGATGTTACTTTGACCTGAAAAACAAGAAACAAAGTAGGTTTGTAGCCAAACCTTGAGCTGCTGACTATATCTGCATCAGGAAAAGGTGCATCTCTAGCAATCACAAATTATACTTAAAATATGTATTTTCTTGTTCAGATCCTATAAATCAGGGCAGTTCAAAAGAGGTGAATTAGATTAGAAAGCACTTGTCCCAAATGTCATAATGACAATCGTGGAAATTGAAGTTTAATGAAAACAAGAAAGGAGCTAAAAAATACTAGCAACTGTACGTAACCAGCTTGGGAAACAGATAACAGAAGTAAGAGTTGAGGAACCGTTGGAAAAAAACAAACCAAAACAATCCCCTACCTTCCAGTAGACAAAAACTATCAGAAGTGTACATTAGTATAAAAACAAATGCATCAACCTATGAAAACTATGAAATCTATCTGTAATAATCAGACTGTCCATTAGGACATTCATAGGGTAAAATCTGTCAACAGTAATACAGAAAAGGTAGATATTTCTTATAATTATTTCTGCTCTGGAATGCGAGATGATGTATATCATATCCTAGTTTAAAACAAACAACTCAGACTGTTGTTTAAATAGTACCCAGGGCCGTACAAGACGTCTGAAAATCTGATAGCCAACACTCAGTTTCTGCAAGTCATTGAAAAACAAGTGAGTTCCACAGGTGCAAGAGAAAGCTGATCTCTAGAAGTACAAACATGACAACCCAGGACTAAAAGCTCAACATCTGTCCAAAGGTGGGAAAGGGAAACTCTCTTTTTGCACCAGGAGGGAGGACATTCCAAAAGCAGCTGCCACCCAGGCACCACCTGGCAGCCCATCCATCACACCCTTGATAAACTCCTCAGGTTTCCAGGAAGCCACAGGCACTGACTGCTCAGAACACCTAAGTCAAAGGTGGCAAAGTTCTGTTCACAGAGGAACACTGAGCTGGGAGGATGCTCAGCTGCAAGATAAAGTTTAATATCCGGTGCAGTAGGGCACTGGGACAAAATAATCTCTCAGATATTTGGAGAGAATAGCCAGGAAATAGCTCAAATACCTCCAAGTGTGTACCATGGAAAACTTTATTTAAAAAACAGGAGTAAGTCTAAGAGTCATTAAGAAATGGCAGGGTTTGCAAGAAGAGATGAAGAGACAATTTTAATTTCAAAATGTTTGGATTAAGTAAACACAACTGTATCTTAATCTACTCGGGATGCAATCAGAAAACCACAGGTAAGATGGTAAGAGGGTAAATTTGCCTTTTTTTACTCCACCTAACTTACAGAAAAATCTGCAGACCATTTCAGTATAAAGATAAAACATTCTCAAAGAACTTGATGATTGTTACTTTAGGAATTAAAAGTGTTTCTATTCCATTTCTTGAGATTTTATCATGCAAATCAAGTAGAAATGGGTGACTGAACGTGCCAAAAGACTTAACATAACTATTACAATGTTTCCTTAAGCAAATACTCTGATACCTGTCACTAGTTCAAATTTAATCTTGTCCCAGGGTTAGAAAGCAGGTCACGGTAAGTTATGTTTGCCATGTTGTTGTCAAACTTCAAGGCATTTTCATACCAAAGGCACATGAAAAAATTTCCACGCCATCTGACTTCACTGTTACCTCTTGGCTGCTACAGGATTCCAACTTATTTGCCTTTTTTGAAGAAGGCAAGCACTGAAGGATAATTTAATCCTTTAATTCTTACAGAACTTAGGGACAGTTTCTCTAAATGAGCCTGAAAGAAGTGCCAAGTTCTTATTTCACTATTACATGCAAACCTGAACTGGAATTTGGTGGAAAGCCCCACAGTTCTGGTGTCTGAGATCTAAAAGCACTGTCAATTTTCTTTCCTGTTGCAAGCTCATCAGATTTCAAGCACATTTCCATGTTTATAAAGCAGTTGAGCTGACCCAACACAAATGAACAGGTGGAAAGCCACAGGAAAGCAGAGCACTACCAATTACCTGCAACTGAATACTATTTTTGAGAGATACAATACAAGACGCTGATGAAGTGTAGATAGTCGCTTTTGGAGCCATGTGTGCCAGCTGGCGAGGTCTGAGCTTTCTCTTCAGACTGCAGCCGTCCCCCAGCTGACCTGCTGCTGGCTAAGAGTGACTCAAGCAGGAGCAGCACTGACAGCCCAGCACTCCCGGTTCTGCAGCTTGGGACTCATACTCTTGCTCCCGGGAGGCACCCCAGGGCTCCCCTTGGAGCTCCAATACGTGCTGCTCCACAGCACCTCTCCTTACACTCAAAGCAGCCTCATGCCCACAGTGCCTCAGGAAAATCTCAGTTTCAGCATTAACAATGAAGAATTAGTTAGCAGAGTGAGGAAGCACGTTAACAATATCTTCTACTTTGGATCCGAAAGAGTGGAGTGCATTTGCTGACTAACAGTGATGATGGGATGGGAAGGCAGTTGGCATCTCTGTGAGAGAGGAAACAGTTCCTGAGTGATGCTATGGGCAGTACAGGAGAAGTTGTGCATTGTCTGTCAGGGATCTGACTCCCACTGCTTCCACAGCTCCTTTGATATGATGAGCCTGGAACACTAAAGAATGAATCAACAGCTAGAGATCTCTGAATAAAAGTGTTAAATACCAATGGAAAAAATAATAGTATTTGCACAACCCTGAAATGGAAAATCTCAAATACATAAACCCATTTGTAAAAAAGTAACCTATGAAAAGTAAATGCATATGGGCCTGATGTTCCCCTTCCTGAGATACACACACGTTGCCCAGAGAGCAGAAAGCAGTTTTTGTAAAAGACCACTGAGATTCACAGGCTCACTGGCACTCAGCCCTCTGCTGACAGAGGACGAGGACAGAAGACCAGCCTCCCAGGAAAAGGCATGCATGTAGACAGGATAAGAGACAGTCCTTCCAACACTTTTTGATTGAATTTCCTGAAGAAACTTTTAAATGGTGAAGATTCATGGATCTCTCCAGGTTTTCTGGGGTCAAAGGCATGCAAACACCCAGGAGTAAAATCTCCCAATGCTATCAACTGCTGCAAAAGAGGTTCACTTTTTCCCAATTATCTTCTGTAAGGGAAGAATTGACCAGCCAAGACTACTCCCTCTTATTTACCTGTTTAGGATCAAAATTGTTTGTCAGCTGCTAGTCAAGCACTCTGCAAGTCTTCAAATACCCTTTACCTCATGCCTCAACCTCCACCCTCACCACAAAACAGAGTGACTCAAAGTCTGCCCACACAGATCATGGCCTAGACAGCTGCTGATCAGGATGTGGAGGATTGAGCCACATCCTGAAAATGGAAAAGGCCAAAAAGAGGGACAGACGGGATAGCACTGACAGCAGAGCAGCAGATTTATCAGATGGGCAGAACTACCATTAAAATTAATCTATTTCCAGACTGTCGCTTTTACTTGCAGTGTTTATTTGCAAGTACAGTAGAAGGGCAGAACAAGAACGTTCTCATGGACTGGATATATGCAAGGTCAGCAGTAGTGCATCAGTATGAGCCAGATCTTCCTCAGCAGAAGGTCATGCAAACTACAACATTATGAAAAATCATCACAAAACACACTTGAAGACTAGTATGAACTGTTAAGCCTGGAACAAGGTAATAGACTACATACATGTGAGTTGGATGAACATTAAGTTTTGGTAGATTTATAGTATTTTAGAACTCACGGTTTTATTCATGCTGAGAAGCCTTCCTCAGCTTAGAATGCAGAGTCATGACAGTGCCATGAGATAAAGGAAAAAAGTTTGAGGTTCCTTTGTACGAGAAACACATCTCAGCAATTCCATTCCAGAAGTGTTCTATCAGTAAAAAAAAAAATTATGTCATATCCAACAACTCCTACCAACCTTCATGGCAGGACTTTGAAGATTTCAGTATTGCAAATCTATTTCTTATGGTATTTTTGAAAGGGCTCTGACCATGGGTGATCCTCGGCAGCCCTGCTGCATCCAGGACACTTCCACTGACCAAGGCACACACTACTTGTATTTCTGCCTAAACTTGGATCTTGCCCAATGAAAGGCCTGGCTTTCTTCCACTGCAGCTCTATTAGCATTGCCAGCAAAGAGAATTTATGCAGAGTAAAGGGACTGGCATTCCTTTTACAGTAAGGTCAATTGTCTCAGGCTGCCACATTCAGTAAAATGTTTACTTTGTTGTTTCACAACTCCACAGGAAAGAAAGGTCAGACAAGCACTACTGCAGAACCTAGATGCTGTCATTCATCTGTTCACCTCAAGCCAAGATTCCAGTGGGAGACTAGTGCTTTCCTTTTTTTTTTTCCTTTTCCTCCAGAAGTCAGACACCAGGTAGTAAATTAACACTCCAGCAATTCTGCCAGTCTGATTCCATATTCTAAAAAAACCATTAGATATCAGAGTATTCTATCGAGATCCTGAAAGAGGAATATTGCCAGGATTTGTTCACCAAGCCTGGCTAATTGAGAAAGATTATTCTCTTGAGACTACCCTTGAAAACCATCCTTTTTGGCACACTCAAAGATGAGAGCTAAAGTCAAGATAGAGCCATGAGCATGCAGAGTTTCCTGTAACACAAAACCCTCTGCTTGAAGTGGTGAAGACCCTACTCAAAATCAGAGTCCTTCAGAAATTGCACTTTGCCAGCACAAGGCTAAAATAAGAATAACTGTTTAACAGGAATGAGACTGCTATTATTGACTTTTTATAAACAGATAACCTGCAGTTTTGTTCTCAGTTGATGAAGTATGAACTCACACAGACAGACACTTGGCCACTCATGCCATTAAAAATAGCCAAAATCTTCCTTAACCTGTGCATGTTTTCTTTCTCTGTTCAATTAACACAGGGAAAGAAACAACAGATTACAGAATGGAAACCTGCCACAATAGTAATCAAGCTATTATTGTCAAGAAATATGCATAGGTCAAATAAACATAATGTAATTTGCAACTAATGGCAAAGATGCTCTGAGCCTGTACAGAAAACATAGATTATTTAACCCTGGCATGAACAAGTCCTGCTCTGATGAAACTTGGACCACATTGTTTCTGATGGTCTCAGCAGCCAGATGATTGCTGAGAGACTGCCTTGGATGGGGTGGGTCATACACCAGCAACACCAGTTTCTCTCCACTGACTGCTGAGGAAACCAAGATAATCAGCTCCAAAGCAGAAGTTTATATCTGGACAGGCAAATCCTTCCTGCTTTTTCTCTTCCTGAGCACAGCATACACTTCACAGATTCAACAATAACTCTAGAACCTGAAGAGATTGGCATGCCTGCAGAGTCTGGGAGATTTCAGCTTCCTGAAAGACCATAACCTCAAAACCGCATCATCAGACTTTTTCCGGAATACACAGGGAAATCCCAAATTGGGCGGGAGGAAGGGAAGTTTAGGGATGACAAAAAACCGCCACCACAGCTAATGGAGCAGATGGGTATTAACCAAACCTTCCACCTTTTGAGCTGCTCACACAAGGTAAACAGTACTTGTTATATAGCTGGTTAAAAGCATAGGATGAGCAACCTGTACACTCCTCCAAGATGACAAGCATGTATCCGACCCCCAGACTCCTTAAAGAAACTACAAAATCTATCACTGACCTAAGGCAGCAGCAGAATTTGACTGGAGAAGCACAGATTTCTTGAAAACTGTCCAGCCTATAAACAGTTAGCCACATAACTCTGTGATGCACAGAAAATCTCTGGAGATGACTCACAATTCCTCCTCACAAAGCTGATGGGACCATTCTTGAGCCAGCTATTCTGGCCACAAGTACTCTTCTAGTCACTGGATAAGAGCTTTGTCATTCACAGCAACACATGCCAGTAGAGTACTGACTCCTCTAAGCAAAGATCAGGTTTTTACAGACCAGACCTGATCAGACAGACTAGGTTCTTCACTTCAAAATGGTCAGAAGTCTTCAAGTAATCCTTAAGTTCATATATGACCGTGGGTATATTTTGTCAAGTCAGTAGGATTTTCATTCCCAAGTTAATACCATTATATAAGCAAAGAAAACATTTTCCTATATAGACTATCCTATATCACATACTATCCTAGCCAAACAGCATTTTAAGTCATATTTGGAGACTGAAACACCACCACTGATAACTTTTAAATGGGTAATAGGATACAGAGTGCTTTACAATATTACTGTATTCCATTCTAATTCCACCAAATCACTCAGAGTTTTATTTTGTAACTGAGATGCGACAGGGCTATTAGGGTACCGCATTCATAAATTCATAATATGTAACAAAAGTACTGACCTCCTGTCACAAAGATAATACAAGCAGATTTATAATTGTGCTCATAGTGTCACCACAAATAATGTACAACACAAAAGATATTTCATTTCTCTTCAAAATTACTCAGATAAGTCCATGACACATTAAAAAATTTCTCAACAAGATTTCTTGGAACATTGGATATCTGCCATTTTACTCAAGAATTGCACGTATCTCAGTCTCTTGGCTAACACAGAATTTAAACAGGAACATCCACAGTGGTTTTTAGAAGATACTACCATATTTTATTCTAAAAGCCAGAGGGACAAGCTCTCTGCTTTATATACTTACATGCGTGTTTCATTTGGCTGACTGTAAATACAGCTTTTCGGAGCTGAATGTTACAGCTTGATGACACCAAGTAAACAGTAGTGACTCTTGCTCTCATGAAAACAGGTGGTCAGAAATTAGGTGTGCTCCATTAGGACACTGCCTCTCATCTTTTGAACCTTCTCAGAAGGGGAATTTGAGAGCATGCAGGAGCAGCAGCACAGACAAACATCAAACATATTTTATAAAGAGCTTGAAGAAACCCCACCTCTGCAGAGCACAAAGATCTCATGCTTATCTTACAGTGCAGACACCATTAATATGAAGAATGCAGTGGGGACCCCACTTCTAGCTCTCTGTAACACTCAGCATGGAAATTTAGGCTCTGATCCAAAGCCTAGGTGTGCAGCCTGGACTCTGTTGTGCTGAGACTGCTGTTAAGACTAAGAAGGTGTACAAGCTTTACAAGGTCAAATTGCAGACAAAGGTGTAATAATTGAGACATGAAGAACAGACCAGTGATTCAAGGAAAGAAATACTGACATAAAAAGGTAACACAAAGCAAAAAAAATCTAAGAAAAAGAGAACAAAGAAATTTCAGGTTTTGTACAAATTCTACTCTCTGTGAAGTCCCAGTGCTCTTGTAGATGTTCATGCAACTGCTCTTCTCCCTTGGTCACAACTCACTGATATTCTACCATAGTCAGAGAAAAACACTGGCATGAAAATGATTGCCATACATCTTCCTCTATAGTCCTTCAGATGATTCATAAGCAATTACTTAGAAGTCATAAAATTGTTCATCTATGGGGATGAGTCAGAGAATTAGGAAGTGACTCATATTCCAGACTATCTTATGTGGACCTCAGAGTCTTTTGTCAGGATTCCTTCAAGACCAAAAGTATTGTTAAGACTGATTGCTTTGTGACACAAGCACTGTTGTTGACTGATTAAAAATATATTGTAAGAAGGAGAGAGGTGAGGCTCAGCATGCTGAAGACAAACACACATTGTTTCACTGGCCATATTTACTTTTATACATACATGTTGGCTGTACTTCCAACAGCCTACTGCCAAATACTTAAATGCAAATAACAGCTATCTGATGTTAGGACAGTAAATAAACCCCCACACTGTTATGTTTACAAGCATAAACACTCATGATTATTTATTACAAAAATGAGTGTTATCTACCACTTGGTAACACCTAGGAATAAATATGGCAAAATATTTTTAAAATACTACCTACACCTGGTAAAGGGCTTTCAGGCACCTTATGAGCTCGGTTTGGGTTTTTGTTTTGTTTTCATTTGGTTTAATGTTCAGCTGGTTGGTTTGGTCTTTTGTTTGTTTGAGGTTTTTTATTTGTGTGGGTCTTTTTTTCCCCTCAGAAATTTAACTGAGTACTAATAAAGGCATATCTATGTTAAACATCTTTCTGAATGCTAAGTAGTTCTATAAAGTGAACATCATCCAAACAGTATATAACTCCTAGACTTATGCTACAGTTATTTACTGCAATGCACACTCTAAGCAAGCTAAAAGTAAATTTCATATTTCCTAGAACTTTACTCCTGTTCAGTCCTTAATGCCTGTTCTTTATAGTAAGTGGTTTGTGATAGTATGTAGGTGGAACCTGGAAATGAAAGGCTGTTCCTCAATCATGGCTATACTGTGTGCTGAGAAGTTAATTTTATTACTCATACATTCACAGAAGAGACCAGAAGGACATGGGCACAACTATAAAACAGATTCTGTAGTGGTTTTCATATGGGGATTATTTCTTATCAGCAGCAAGGAAATGCTTTATTAATCTGTCAGACACCACTAAGGGGCCATTCACCTCTGCTAGGATGAAATCAGAGTAAAACTACACTTGAATTAATTTTTCAGATTGTAGAGACATGATTAGGAACCACAAAGGAGGAATGTAATTCTGAAGTTTGTGGAGTCTAGGTTCATACTATACTACTACTTCACACAGCATGGTTTTACTTACCTTTAGTAACCACTGCATGATGGCAGTAAATTGTGACACTCTTGATAAAATACCCTGGTGTTTAATAGGATAACAACCAAGTCTGGTTACACTTTTGGCACAAATCGCCAAAGAACGTCTGTTTTAAAAAGTAGCTGCTACAATTACAGCTATATATAAGGGATTAGCAATGCCTTCTTTGAAATCTACCTTCATACTCTCATAGGCATGTTGGCAGCTGGAGGCAAACTGAACTGAAAATAAGCAATATTATTTGGAGTACACATTGTGACACAGAAAATACCAACCATCTTGTCAATCAGCTCTTCAGAAATTAAATAGATTGTAGAAAAGCCGTCCCTTAGCATTTGTGGTTTGCAGCAACCAATAGCCCAAAGCATTAATAATAAATAATGGCCAGTCTTCGCCAACGAAGAACCGGGGAAGGTCTTTACACCTTCCAGCCTGCGCATTGGATTTTTTAGGAGAGACACAGTGTGCACAAAACTGAGCCCACCCGGGCTAACGAGCTCCATCTGCCCGGGGAGTGTCCCAACCGGGACTCGAACCTGGGTCTCGACAGTGACAGCGCTGCGGCATAACCACTTCACCACCAGGGGCACTCAGGGCCCAAAGCATTAGGCTCAAAGTGAATGAGCAGGAAAGGGAACGCTTAAGCAGTTCCAACATGTTGAGTCCTGCACACCACAGTGCGGTGCTAGAGACCGAGACTGGCTTGGCCTTCACTCCCAGGTGACTCCGCAGAACTTGCAGTCAAGACAAGGACAGAGCCTGTTCACCCACACTGCCCTCACCCTTTACCTGAGAAACACACCCAACGCTTCACTCTGTGCTGCCCATCCCATGAGCTCTGTAGCTGAACAGAAGTGTGTTCATATACCTACAGAAATTCAAAGGGAAGAACTGCATGACACAAATGATGACACAAATTCTACCATCTCACTGCTTTCCTTTCATAGCAGGTCCAACAGCATGGCCAGATCTCCAAGCTGCCAGTTCACAGCTGTGCACACCAACTGTGGCACAACGTTGGCAGAAGTGTCAGGGGGCTCTGCCTGCTGGTTCGAGCTTGCACAGCTTCTGCATATCCAACCACAGCCTGGGACTAAAGCTTTTAAGCACTGTCCAAGAATAATGGTTATCAGTTTGCTCTTCACAATGAAATTCCCCAAAAAGAAGCCAGGAGTTTCACTGAGGTAGCAATAACACAAGAGATGTAGAGGCTGACTCTCAACTACCTATGTAAAGTTCAAAGTAATTTCTTGCTAACCTTGCGTCTTTAAAAAAACTTTCTAAACATAATTTGGGACTGTATTTAAAGTTGACCACAGGAAGCAGAAAACAGGAAAGTCCAGGAGAAGCCTTGTCTTCCCCTCAGGCACTTCCTGTACTAGTGACAAAAGCATAATGCAAAATTGCTACAAAAATGCTTCATGTTTAGGTTATTGTCTTCCTTTTAGGCAAGAATTATTTGTTCATCAAAATCACAGCCTTGAAGCAACAATGCCTACCTCTGCGTCACTGTGTCTGGTTACGCTGCAAGCTTTTGGGAACTTGTCTCTGATAAACAAAGTTAAGGAGTAAACTCAGAGAATGAACCAGAAAATAAAGTCTGAGAATGATCCAAACCAAATCAAAGCTCTTTATTTTTCCTCTCCCTCTTCAAGCACATGCAGAGCTTAACAATCATTTGATAACGCTAGGTCACCCTATGCTGAAAGTGAATTACCTATACTCCTCTCCACTAGCTAGTGGAATGAAAAGCTCAATGGTCCCTATAAGGAGAAAGCAGACAATTCACGCATTCCCACATTAAAAACAGACATCATAAACAATTGAAAAAGGCCACAAATTGTTCCCTGATATCCCCATTTATGCAATATCCCCAATGACAATGTTAACAATGAATTCTCTCTACCTGTTTAGACATCTAGGCAATAAAAGCAAGAATATACAAAAGACAAAACGTTCACAAAAACTTTTTCACAAGTAATAATCTTTGTTTTCCTTCCCGTGCTGTCTACAAGGTAGCCTAAAGAGCCTTTTTTTAAACTCTGTTTAAACAAATTCTGTAACAGGTAGGCTCAATCTCAATGCATGTTTGCTCCAGCCATGATTTGACCCTACACTGAAGTAAGAGTTTGGCATGTGCTAGCAATTCATTTTCCATCTGTGCTTCATTGCCATAGACAGAAAAGGAGTATGTGCACAGCCAGGTAGGCAGATCATGCTCTATTTTGACCTGGATGACTGGAGAAGCAAGATCTTGCAGTGTCCGCTTCTTAATCTGGACGCAGCATATGATCTCTGCTGCACATCAAACAGGGATGCTTCTCCACACTGTTCCCCTTGTCATGACAATTTGTACTTCCCTAGTCTCACTGAAATCTCTGCATCCTTCTCTACTGCTCCCCAAAGCTCCTGACAATCTTGAACAAGAGAAAACTAGACAGCAAAGATGGGTTCTTAACCATAAGGGTTATTGCATTCGTATTCACACAACTGACCAAGGAAGAGGGAAGGAATAAAAAAACCCAAATAAAAAAAGGAATTAAAAAAATCGACACAGGACTGAGGGAAAGCTTCCATTTGTTAGTGATAAGTGTTAGTGAAGACTTCAAGATGTTCTCACAGCTCACTGCAAGAACAGCACACAGGTTTTCACTTTAGGTGAACATGGAGTCAATAGACTCCCATTTCATGATAGTTGTTACCACACAGGCAGGATTCATGTTCAAAACTAGTGTTCGGTACTGTCTGCAGAGCCTTCAATATTCCTTCCTCAAAAAAACGCTCATCATTTCACCCCAACTTTTGCAACTGAGAGGGTCTTCCTGCCATAAAAGGATATACTAGGATATAGAATATGTTTCAACCCTTCAGCAATAAGCGACTGACTCTTCTGTGTTACTATAGAAAACTGAAGACAAAGACTTTTCTTTTAAAGGGTATTTTCTAGAAGGCCTAAGTAGGGGTGGGGTAAACTGCAGCAGGAGAAACTTGCTTGTGTGGGTGATTTTAGAGTGCAAGAAACAGATAACCATATATTAATCAGCTTTGGGCTCCAGCTGTAACAGCATTTCTCTCCACATTGAGAGAAAGATCCTGTGACTGACAAAAAGCAGGGAAAGTAGCTTTCTAAATCACTTTCTAAGATGAGGGGCTGCAAATCAAAGAGTTCAGGAACTTTGACTACTTCAGCTAATGGGCACACAACAAAAGGCATGATGATGGGTCCTGAGGCAAGTAGATGAGATAAGGCTCTAAAATGCACAGTCTTTCAACTCCTTAACAGCATCTTCTTGACATCAGTTCAAACCAAATCACTTCCTTTAATCCATATTTAAATAGTTCTAATGTCACATTCCATCTGAAGGAAGCTCACTTGCCTGATTTTTTGCTAATACAGGTGACCCTGGATTGTCAGTCTTCTCTCTACCCTCCCTTTTCATAAATGCCTAACTCCACAAACTCATGAAGACATCAAAAGTGACATGAGGCCATGTGCCCACAGCAGTGTATACATGACACATGAATTAGTGCGGTTCTGCACCCTGCAAGGGTGTGTAGGGGCAGTGGACAGGATCCTCAAAGATGGGCAAGTTTGAACATAGACATGTTCCTAACAAATGTCACCATGACTGAAAATTCATTGTCACTTTGGTGGGTTTTATGAACAGTGAAGTCCACCACTCCTGAATGAAAAGAGCCCACTAGTTAAACGTATTCCAGTTCATTAGCCTAAACCCTTTTAGATATTATATATTATCTAATATTACCCCCAGTACATCAGGTTCCAAATTATAGTTGCTTTGCTGAGATGCTGTCTTTACTGCAATCTAAGAGAAACATACAAAGTAATTGACATAATGCAATAAAAAGATTTTCCATTTGGAATATTTTTATGTGTCAAACTCAAACTCAGTTCATCAGGTCCTGATGAGACCTGAAAGTAAGGCAGTTTGTTTTTGCCTCAGAATAGGGAGTATTCCTCTTGATTTAACACATTAAGGAGTATAGAAGAGAGATATCTATCTGTGCTGATTCTTGAACCCTTTGAGATCTGCCACCTTCCATTAGTAAACTCATTCGCTGGTACTATCCTCATGAGCTTATAATTAAATACATAAATAAAAGTCCTTTTGGGATGGTTTTATTTATGTCTACAGTCTGTTGTCCCCTATGTGGGGATGCAGGACAAACTCACAACGTGGTGCTATATTCTACATAAAGAGTTCTGCCCAAGACAAAAAAAAAGCACTTTGTATTATATACTATTTCTTTCAAAGCCTTACTGAAAATCTGCAAACATTCAGTTTTACCATTCTGAGTACTTATATGATAGATAGCTAATAAGAATAAACAAGAAAATGAATATATTTATAAATTATTTGGAGGGAAAGAATGTAGTATCATTCTCCTACTTTCTTGGGCACGCCTTCCCCTACGAGAATCCCATCCTTTAGCAACATATATCCAGGTAATTGTCTTCCTGATGTTGCAGGTCTTCCTTACTATGACAGACAACATTCTGTTCCTGATGCTACTGACAGACTTATGAAATACTTCAGTAGCTAGGGGAAAATATGACATTAGAAGTGTCCTTAATGGTCTTAGTTGGACAATGTTATGCCAATTTTGTGCTCAGAAAAATCTGAAATTTTTAGGGACAAATGTGCCCCAGAGTGTGTGTGTTACAACTGAAAGTTAAATCTTCTAGGTTGTCCTTTTCCCTTTCCATGAAGCTGACAGCATGCTGCTTTACAGGAAACAGATATTGCTTCCAGTAAACAAAGCCATGTAAAATGAGATTGTGGGAAATAATGGATTTTTTTTTTTAATCTACAAAATAAGTACTTACCCCCCCCCCCAACAGATTTTCTATTTGAGACTCACAGACTTGCCTGCAACTACTGCTGTCCTCTTCTGCCTCTGGGAAAGCAGATAAACCTTACCAAGAAGTAATTAGAACAGAGAGCAAGCTGTGTTGTCAGCTGAGCCAATGCAGGTATACCCTGTTACAGTTCCCTCTCTTACCACTGCCTACTTACCAAATAAACTGACCAAATGAGTCAGTCATTGCAGCAAAATGATGTAATGCATAAAAACTTTGAACTAGTAACCTCCAATATTCTTTGAACGCTCTGGAATAACCTCTGCATTAGTCAGGGAGCAGCAAGTACAGGCTGCCACTGCTTTGGTGAGTCACAACAAAAGAAACTTGGCATCTCCTACAGGTTTGTGTAACCCTCCTCCTCATGTTCTTCCATGAAAAGGCAGTGTCTCCCCAGCTGAGCACATAATACAAGCACATCTGTGATGCTGGCTACATCCCTACTAGATCCTGTCAATGACACTGGGGCAATGTGTGCCCCAATCAACTAATGCTCCTGATCTGTGCATATTTGGACAGCAGACCTGGATTAATGCTTCTCTAGCTCCTGCAATTTATACAGTTACATCAGAGCGGTCAAGAAGCTTAAATAAAAAAAGAACAAATATTAATGGGTAAAAATCTCAGTTTCTTACCCTACTGAACAAAGCACCCTCACTAGAGCACTGCATGTGCTCTTTAAGACAGGCAGTAACATCTTGGCTGAAACATCAGTGGTTCTCAACATCCTCTCAGTCACATGAGTGAAGCTACAGCTTCTAAAAAGCCCTAATATCTGGTGTTTGCAACAAGACTGTGGGAGCAGACTAACAAGGGAGAAGGGCAAATAGCTGACTTAGGAATTCTCTGATCAGTACACACTAGTCCATTTCCATCATCACCTGCTCAGACAGGACAATGCTAGGGTCTCCATCACTGATCATCTCCAGTTTTTGCTTTGTGTTTGTGTAAATCTAATCTTCTTCCTCAGTAGCAGCTTTGGGGACTTCCATCTTCTTATCCTTAAGGATGCAGACAGTTAGCCTGACAGTGTTTCAGCTTCATAAAAATCAGCTCAGGATCTTTGCACTGCTGGTCCTTTATGGGCATGAATGCAACTTAAGAAGCATTGGAGGAGTCAAATATTAGAAGTACACCTTGCCATGTCAACTTTCAACAAAACAACAGATGACACATTAACCTCACACTGATTACTGCTTACAGAACTTCTCCATTTCCTTAGTCTCTTGGCTCAGTAAGAAGCAGAAATGGTTTGTCACCAGAACCACTAGTGGCTCAATAAGCATTCCAGCTTTCCCTCTCATCATTCCAATCAGCCACAGAGGAATTCCAATTCTCAGCATTCCAATCAGAGGAATCAGCCACAAAGGGATTTTTTTTCCTTTTCTTCTGATTAACACACTCAAACACAAGTTTGCACATGGCAAGCATTGCACATATTTTGGTATGATAACAAACACCTGATAAGCAGAGGCTGGAGTGACGGAAATCATCTTACTGGTTCAACGGAAGACTAACTACAAAAGAGTCCATGAGGTAAGGACATTCCTAAAATTTAACAAATTCATCACAGCAAGGGAAAGCTGCAAAGTAAATCTGAACTGCCTGCTGAGACAACTCCAGAAGTTTTGTGCTGAGCCCAATGCAAATAACTGCTCTAACTTCCTAACAGCACTACCAGGAATAATGGCAGTAATTGCATAAGAATAGAAAGAGGTAGTCTCTCCATTGCTAGTAGCAATACAGGAGTAGATATTCTGAACCAAAAAAAAAAAAAGGGATCCATCTATTTCTGTGTCTTGCCTAAAGGAGGTCTCAATACCAACTTCCTTAAAGAAGGATGTTAAAAAAAAAAAAAAAAAAGCCTACAGGTAATAGGTAATATAAATGTTTATGTTAGAATTCAGCAAATACTAAGTTGTTTTTTTTCCTCACAGAGAGAGAGAGCTAACGTGGCTATCAAACTTCCTTTGTGCAATTCCCCATCACTTTCAGCCAAAAAGGCCAACACCCACTGTATTTTAAGTGATTCCTCTGGCTCCAATGCCCCTCTCTGATCTGGAAGAATCACCACCACCTCCACCAGAGCCTCTTAACAGTCCAACTCCCACTTCACAACCTGGGCCAATGTCTGAGGTAGTAGTTTTACCACTGGGAAAAATTAATCTTTCAGCAAGGACAATCAACAGGTAACCACAGGAGAGCACTGCTGATGAGACAGGATCGATCATGACTGGAAATTTCAGTACTTACGAAATTCTCTAACACGAGTTTTAGTCAACAGCTCCTTTCCACTACGGGTAATATATACAAGCTGCCCTCCTAAACACAAAGGCTTATCTGTACTGAAAGAAATTTCTCTAACTACTTATAATGGTGCTTTAAGTACACAGTACTGCAAGAGCCTAGCCAAATGGAAAGTAAGAATTGCGAATCACAGGTAGTATGAGACTGGAGTAATCCTTTGCAAAAGATTGTGGGCAGACTGCTCAGCACTCCTACCAACACAAAGCACCTATGGACTGTCCCTTCTGATAGAACTGGAGTGAGTGAAGGTCCTCAGAAGGCTGGCAGTGCCCTGGAACCCATCTAAGCCAAATTTGCAGAAGCCTTGAAGAATTCACATGGCATGATCTCTCTCACTCAGTTAAACACAGATGAAGTACAACTGCATTTTCCCTGTTTCCACAGAAGAGCAGCACTGAAGGTGACACCTAGGCTCAGCTTTTCTCTCTTTTTTGTTTTGCAGTCTAGTTTCTTCAGAGACAGCAGCCAGATCTAATATACTTAAGAAGAGGAGTAGCCTCTTCTGAATCCCATCCAACCTGAAATACTGGCTTTGTTGGCCAGAGGCCCAGGTGAGGTTGTAACTGTGACACTACGTGCAGTATTGTGGCTTAACCTTTTCCCTCCCAGATTGCCAGAATGCATTTCAGCTCTTTTGACATCTTAGCAACAGAGATCACTTCATATGCAGCTTTTGATTTCACTTTCCATTTCAGCATGCTTAATGCACTGCTCTGCAGCAACTACAACCAGCCCAGTTGTTTCCAAACTCTGAGTCAGATGCAGGGCTGTGTCTTGCAAGCACTCAGTCTCCCCAGCATCCCCAGGGCCAGAGGCTGCTGTGCCAAGAGCCTGCAACCTGTGTCGGGAGGGGCTCAGCAGCACTCTCACCTTTGGCCAACTGCTCGCTCTGTTCCACCCTTACTGACTCAACCTCAAACAACAGCCAAGTGAACAATGTCCTTTTCTCTTCAACTATTTGTCCAAATAAGAGTTTACAGGCTTACACACACACAGAATCCAGTCTGTTTGAACAGACTTATTTTCAGACAAGAGAATCCTGCAACTTCGTGGTAACTTGAGATGTTTATAAACATTTCTTCAGCCATGCCATAGCTAGTTGACTAAAAAAAAATAGAAGTTAAACTAAGTGTTCAAACAAATTCCTGGGACACATTATCAGCAGCTGGGTCTGGCAGTTGGGAAACACATTGTCTTTAAACACAGCAGCTGTTCAAGAGTTTCTGCTCTTAGTTCCTTATTTGGGAAGACATTTTCTTCCCATATTTGGGAAGAAATTTTAAGAGGGCTTCATCTGCCATAAAAAAAACCCCTTACAATAATACATACAATTCCTCATGCTAGCATTTTTAAAAGGGAATTTTTTGAAAGGTAAACATTGTGTTGGTTTTAAGTATCATAGAAGCAAACAATGCACATGTATTCTAGGTAGGGTCACATCTGGAAAAATGGAATTTGAGCAGCCTGTACAAAGGTGCTCCTGTTTTCCTGTGCTTAGAACAAATTGGATTGTACGGCAATTTACAGTGGGAGAGAACTCAGGGGGTGTCTAGTCCAACATCCTTCTCCAGGAAGGATCACCAGCTATTAGGTCAGACCAGGTTACTCAGGACTTGATTCAGTCTGGTCTTGAGACCCTCCAAGCTGCTCAGGGACTGCACAACCACTCTGAGCTGCCGGTTCCAATGCTGGACTGCTTCACTGTGAGAAAGTCCCCCCCTTTACACACACCTAGCTGCTGCTGATAAAATGGTCTTTTCAACCACAGAAATTCTTCTGACAATTTCCTCCTTTAGTTTTCTAACTTTCATAGTGGCATACTCATCTTCTCAACCCCCTGCTCTCACCTTGACTCCTGCTTGCCTCCTCATTCCTCATTCCTTTTGCTTGCCCTTGACTTCTCACCTTTAACACAGCATGCCCTACACTTCCAACAGCTTTGTGCCTTTCATTCCAAAGCATTCCCCAGGACCTCACAAAAAATCTCTCATAAGCAGACACCATGAACAGCAAATACCTTGTTTTCAGCACCTGCCGTGGAGACTACCAAACACAGCAGTGCAGATGAAGCCGCAATTTCTACTGTGAGACAGTACTACCATGACTCCCATGGCATGTGCTAATTTCTGCAGAACTTTGGGCAGATGGCAGATGTACTCCAGCTGTGTAAGCCATCCCTGAAGGAACTCCCAGTGAATTCACAGTAATGTGAGGAAAGTCCTGACAGACTGCTTACCCACCCCCACCCAAGGGGAAAAGGATTTCAACAACAAAAAAGATCATAGACTGGGATATCCCAGCTACCTACAGCAGTCAAGTCTTACTTCAGGTGACTCAGAGTTACTCAGCTATCAGGACAACCTATCAAGTCAACTCTTTCACCTTGACATCAAGAAATAATGACTCTCGTGACACTTCTTCCTGCTCGCTTGCCAAATAACCTTGTTGATATCTTCTTTATAAAATAAATGCAAGCTACAGAACCTGATGTACAAGCAAGCTGCTCCAGCTTCTCTCAAGTACGGATAGCAATGGAACAGTTGCAGTAATTTCCTAGAAACTGTAAATTCAAGTTATTAAATACGCTAAACATAATTTTTAGGGCATAGAATATTCTTAGGCATCTCCATTTTAAAACAAGCAAAGTGGCTTCTGAAAATGCCATATAGCAAAAATACCTGGAGAATCACAGCATCCTGGAGCTCTGAGACAAGATGCAAAGCCCTACTCCATAGTCTGACCCAGCCACCTGGTATTGAAGTGAATTACAGACCAATAAAGGTGGAGACTTCTGCTATCGATGCAACATCAGAGAGTCATAGGGAAAGCTTAAAATAAGCTCACTTAACTAGACTGAGTCTAATTTGTCCTAACTATGCATGGCAATTTCAAATCATTTATTGAAAGGCGCTAGGAGATGTGTCAGGTACCACCAGCAATTCCTTAGCAAGCAAACGGGTAGGGAAGGCACTATCCCTGGGACACTTGCCAATTTTATTCTTCCTGAGCACCCTACAGTAGGGTGGCCTCCTCAAAAACCAGTTTAACCCTACCTGGCAATGTGTTCTAATGTTCTACTATAAATTTTGTTTTACAACAAATATTTTTTGTTTCATATAGTACAGAACACCTTACTCAATTCCATACCTGTGTAGTGCTTCCAACAGAAGCCACTAGCAAACGTGGAATTAAAACACATTAGAAATGGGGCGGAAAAATCTTCACCTTTTGTCCACCATCTGTTAGGGATTCAGCAGATGGCTCTAGTGATCTGTCACAGATAATAAGCTGATGGTTGGCTTCCATGCTCCAGGTCCTCTTCCTTCTCCTCCTTCCGCGGACATAGAGACACAGGCCATGCTGGAGCAGTCCCTCAGAGCCACCATGAGCTCAACCTGCCCTGAAGGGGCACCTTTGTTGGTGACTTCACTGAAACACACACCGCTTAAAGCCATGCATTCCTTAGACTGTGTGTTTGGTTTAAAATAACCCCTAATCAACTCATTTTAAGAACCTCCAAGCCTTAAATCATAAAGCCTATCCTCCACCAACTCCTAGAAAGAAAACTAGAAAGTTTGAAAACATCTGACTTGCTGACTGTTGAAATCTGCCAGACATGGTCCTGCTCAGCACTTGAGAAGCCCTGGTGCCCCACCCCAGCAGAGGGAACAGCATCCTAACACACTGCACTTCAAAGTAATCAGCTGGCTGGTCCCACTAGCACAAGCACATACTTTTATGCTTGAAGGAGTTGAACAAAAAAGTAAATAAATTAATTTCTTTCCTTCTAACCAATAACACAGTAATTACAAACAAGCAAGCAATGGCTGTTGCCATTTCTTGGAGAAATTTCCGTAAAAGCAAAACTGTACATCAAAACTATCAGTGTACATCAACCTGATAGGAACTGTGTTAACATTTTAAAGTCAATACATTGACTACTCTACATTGCAGAGGAAGTAACTGCTATAGCCTCTGCTTACTTTTGGAAGTAGACGAGCTTCAGTGCAGATAACACATGCTAATGCCTCTGTGGAAAATCAACGTAAGCCAGGCCTATGCAATGCTGAACTGAGAACTAGCAGTTACAACTCAGAAAAGAGACAGCCAAGTCATGCCCAACAGCACTACATCAGTGGCTCAAGTTGGGGCAGCACCCAAAAACAGGCAACAAAAAGTAGAAGGATACAGTGGCTCTGGTCTCTACACCAAGGCCAATGCAGAGAGAAAGGTAACTACAACAATGAAAGGAGCTCGTGAGGAGAGACCAACAGGGCTGCAATTTCCATCAGGAGCAGAGAAAGGGTACAGGAAACTGGAAGGATTATGAGCCAGGTTAACAAAACTCATCAAGGTGTTAAACAAGCTCAATGTGCAGCTCTCACCATGTGTAGTTTGCCAGACGCTGTAACTGGAGAAGCAGGGGCTCCTGCAGAAAATAGCAGCAAATTGGGTTAGAGCAGATAAAACACTTCTTTACACTGTGAGCAGGAAACTCACAGATCCTGCAACTACCACCAGCAGCTGTGGAGGCAGCTATACTCAGCAGGTTCAAAATGGGACCAGATAAATGCATGGAAAAACTGATCTGTAACCAGAAAATACAGGACCAGGCAGGGACAGATGTGGCTCCTGGGGGAGCACAGGAAGACTGGACCACAAGCAACTAGTCTTGCAAGCTCTCCTCAAAGTAGACTTTCCTATTGCTCCCACATGAGTTTGATTACTGGTCTAGGTGGACTGTTGGTCTGACCCATAAGGGCATTTCTCACGTTATGTTTATTCCCAAACACAAATCTCTTGGCTTTCATTGGATTCTGTGAATCTCATATTCAGAACTTCAGTTAGTGCACCGTCTCGATATTCAAGCGCACACGCAAGATTCAGAACGGATGTTACTTTCATAACATATCTTTCTGTTTTATCTTTCTTTTCCATTGAAATGTGGGCTGCCTTTTGGGAGCCAGCCAGCTGACTTAGGAGACAATGCTGCTGAACTGCTGTCAGCTGCTGCACTGGAACACAATACCATCTGACAGACAAGAAAAACAACTCTTAACATACAGACCACAACTGTGCCAGAGGTTAGAATCAGTATTAGTTGTGTATGTTAGGCAAGTGAATAAGTAAATACCTGCATATAGAGGGAGCAGCTTGGGAAAAGGATAAAATAATACATTTACAGAGTAATGTGCCACCAGCCCTCCGCATGTGAGCATTTCCGTGTGTGATGCTTATTTTCAAAGTTATAAAAAGAGTATTTAAGAGAAATCATTAACCCATCAGCAAAAACCCGTCCTCTGTGTAAGCCTAAAGTTCTCCATCAATATACAGACAGCATCTCTCCCTGCCAGAGTGTGGAAAAGTAAAGTAACTTGGAAAAAAGGCCTGTATTACTAGAAATCATTTAATAACAAAAACTTCATGGAGGCTTTACTTTGAAACTATTGGTTCCAACAAGACCAGAATACCTGGGAAATCACACCAGAATTAGAAAGTGCCTGCATGCCAAGTCTGAAATTGAGTCACATACCTTTCCTTCCTCAAAAGACTATTTTGATAGCAGATTTGGTTCAGCTTATTTACAGGTTTACAGGTCATTTTTTAACTTGTCAAAACATATGCCAAGCATGTGTGCAGCAGCCAGGTAACTTATAATTTAATTTCTGAAAACGACATGCAGAAACAAACGTTTAATACAGATGATTATCACTTATACTTTGATTTTGGCTTCATACTACTATCTTTGCATCACTATATTTAATTACACTCCACATTTCCTTCATGATTCATCATTGCACAACAAACCTGATAGCCACTTTATGGGTGTGTTGCAGGTTTGCACAATTAACTGAGTCTATTGAACTGGAAATGACGATTTGTATTAACTGAAAAGATCATGTGGCTGCATAGTTTGTGGGTGTTGGTTTATTAGAATGGAAAGTGCCAATTAGAGAAGGAGAAAACAAAGACAAACTCATTCTATTTTAAAGAGAAGTACCTGTGACTTCCTGGAAATGCTAAAGTTTATCAGGGATGGGATTCCCAGGTGCTAAGTTACAAAGAAAATTATTTTTCCTGTGTTCACGAGCACGTAGGAATGGCAAAGGAGGAAGCACAGGCAATGGAGAGAGAACAAACACACAGCAATCCAGGAACAGGACAAGAGAGGAGTTTCCATGCCAAGGCCACCTCCTCTGTCACTGCCGCCTCCCAGCTCTTGCCCAGCAAAGTCTGCAGCTGCTGTGGGCTGAACGAGTAGGTCACACAAGCTGCAGCAGGGACTCACTGGGGACTCTGTGCTCTGCCCTGAGCCCAGGAACACACTTAGCAGATCCCAGGATTTAGGGTTTGGGCCATGTCCCAGGCCACGCAGGTGCAGCCTCACCACCTAGACCCTGCCTCATTGCTCTCCCTGCAGAGCTATTTCCAGCCCTGCAACAGAAATACTTTTTTTTCTCTCCATATTTTAAGCTCAACAGCAAATTCAGTTCAATCATACTTTACTGTTCATATCTACCTGCAACAGCTCCACCTCATTACCACAAATCCTTTCTAAAAATATAAACATCAAATGCCTCCAAGCTGACTAAAGGTTACATATTCAACTAGGACACTCACACTTAGAAGGTGATGCTTATGACAGAGCAAACACCATATAATTTAAGTAATTAAGTATGTACTAAAAACTCAAGCTATTTAGTTGCTCAAAGTTCCCATGAATTATTCTGCAATGTACTTAAACCCAAGAAATTTCATAGCTTAATTATCCCTTGTGTAAATTTCTTAAATTTCAACACAGTAGTATTGAGAGTTTGAAAAAACACTTGATATGGTTCAATGTGGTATATTAAAGGAGGACAAAGTATTTTTCAGTGGAGGTTTTTTTGTGGGGGCAAGGGGAAGACTGGGGAACACGCAGAATCAGGTTGTTCCCTTAATTTATATTTTTATGATCTTAGCAACGTTTATGTGAGGTTTGACGATACTGAAGAGCATACCAAGGCACTCAAAAGGTTATATCACGTTTTTCACTCCTAAAAGCAGATTATTATTCCTACAGTATTAATAAATAATGCTTCACCTTTAAATCCTTTTTTCTCCCCCACAGACTTCACAGTAAAACCAATACACATAAAATATCAAGTGCTCGTCATGTAGGAGTGCTCTCATAAGAATATAGGTACTCAAATAGCTTGTTTTAATGTAATTATGTGCAAAGGTATCTGTCTGTCAGGATTTCCACTAACAGCCAGTTAATTTATCCCCAGCTTTCCTTTTCCCACCCAATTGCACTGGCAACAGCTGCAAATTCCAACTGCCACAAAGTTCAGAAGTATGAACCATGCACAGGAGTTCACTCTGCAGTATTTTCGGTGCCTTGAAACAAGAACTTGTGTGGGTGGTGGGAGCAAGCACAAGCTTATCTTCTGTCCAAATACACCAGGCTGGTGGGTGAAGTTAGTAAATCAAACACCAAGAAAAGAAGGGAACACAAGAGATTGCAAAATGGTGTGCAAAAGTTTGAGAACTATTCAGATCACATCAGCTTTTCCCCCTTCTTATCTGCTTTGCAGCCAAATGCTGCTATGCACAAGTACAGTTAAGACCTGTCTTGTACGTACACATGCAGATATATGTACAAATTCATATCACATATGTGTAAGCGTGAAAAGCTATCTCATGCCTCAATTTTTGAGGTGCCTTATTTGAAATGTTTTGAGGCAACCTGACATTAAAGGCATGACCTTAGTTTTCACTCTGAACCTCATAAAGGTTATAGATCACATATATATAATCTTAACCAGAGACAACTTCTTAAAAGATTTCTAAATAAATATTTAAAATATCTATCAGCTATTTCATTCTAAGACCTGAGACTCGGATATGTTGATTTATCTATCTCCCCAGCAAAATCATTAGGTTATGTAGAGCTTCAGTTCTCAAAAAATGGTGTTTTATTATTAGGCACAAATATGCACTCAGGTAATTAGCATTAGGCTCTGGAATTAAAGATATCATTCATAAACAGACATTAAAAACACTTCAGATTTTGACACCTCCTGTATGGTTACCTGAAAGGGAATGAGTAGCTTAAACACTCCTCTTTTTGGCCTTGTTAATGACTAGAAAAGTTAATGGTGATCAAGCATCAGAAAGGAAAAGCTTTCCCGAAGAGAGGTAAACAAAGTATAAGTTGCATACTGTGGTGTTTTTGCATGACTAGGTAGGCAAATGAGGGTGGTGTGGATATACTTCTGCTGCACTCCGGAGGTGCTTCTGTAGATCCAAGATCTTCTGTCACTAGTTATTTCAAATGTAGCCTTTATCAACCTTTTAGTAAGACATTGCTTGTAAAAGCAAACCCAGCAAAAAGCAAAGCAGCAAACACCTGTGAATAAATCTTTCCATCATGAGAAGTCCTAAATTGTATCATTATTTGATAGATTAATGTCACACTACCTGAGCTGAGACCAAGGCCCCTTTGCAGCTGCACCCCCCCACTGACACAGTCAAACCAGATTTCCTCACAGGCTCCACCCCAGGTTTCCCACAGAAGAGTCTCAGACGTCCTGATCCTTAAAAGAATTTAATTAAGTCTTTAAATTCAACATGTTGGCTTTGGCTTGGATACTGACTTCCAAACGAAATTAGTTATCTTATGGCTCTTATCTCTTTCATAAAAATCACAGTCTTTATCTCAAGCAGAATCAAGATGTGCACAGCAGGAGTTAAACTGTGTGCAATCCTTACATGGTCACATTTTATCTTATTCAGGGACTTCTATTTTGTGGTAGCCTGAGAGAGTGAATCTACGTATGAACGTTCAAATTAAGGAGTCTGGTGGTACTCTCTTCCTCTAGTGATGTATGCGTTATGATAATGTACACAAACTATGTAGAGAATAAAATTCTTAGTTACATAAGTTTTGAACATCACCCTAAAGTGAGGGAAATCTCTTTAAGCATGTTAATTTGAGGGGGAAAAAACCAACACACATGGGACACATGAGAATTGCTGTAGTGTCACTGAACTGACAGCAAGTCATAGACTGTGATGCAGGGGTTGTAAACTGATGTGCTGTTACACAAGTGGAAGAATCAGATTGCCTAAATTACAAGCAGTCAAACTTTATACTTCTGTTCTTACTGTACTGGGCATACTGTATGGAATACTGTGGTACTTGCTGTGGGATAGAGAAGCGTAGGTGTGCAGAGAGGGGGCAGAGACAATGAGTTTAAGGATATTCAGAAATTAGCAGTGCAGCCTCTTGCATTACAAGGGTTACATACAATGCAATTGTATTATACAGCTGTACAGACCTGATGCTGAATTTCAGCATGGAACAGGAGCCGTTACTCAGTCTTTGTGTGAATTGTCCCTCTAGGAGACTTTGAAGCAATTGGATGATGCTAATTTGCCTCTTAAGCCACCCCTAGAAACTGACACAGATAGCAAATCTTTTATGCTTCAGGCATATGGAAGTGGTTTGTGATGCAAACATACGATCTAAAAGCGGATATACAGTATGGCTTTTGTGAGTCCTAGTCTGTGTACCTTAATTACATCTCTGTCTGAATGCTGCAAATGCCATTTATTCAAAAATAGTCACACAGCCTGATGAAAGAAAAATCCTTTAAGGCTATAGAGAAAGTGCCTTGCATCAGACTTCTGGGGAATTGTGAGAGGATGTTGCCCACTGCTCTAAACACTTATTTCCTTTTTTCTCCATGCTAGGGCAATATTGGGTTAGGTGGACCTTGGGATTTGAGGCAGCATAGCTGCTTTTAGAATACATCTATATGTTGCATTCCCTTTCATATTTCAGTCACACTCTTCTATTGTTTTCTGTTTACATAACTGGGTAAAAAATTCTTTATTTCTGCTTGCAAGATCACGTCCTTTTCTTTGCAGACGTGTCCCTTTCAGGAAAGGACTATGCTGTTCTTTTATTTTGGAGACTGCAAAAAAGGGACTAGGGTTAGGAGAGTCCTACAGAACTTTTACAGTGTAAGGATTCCTCATTTCTGTGAATGAGGAGCATGTACATACTCCACTGGTCAGATTTGTATGAATGCAGTTGCACCAGCCAGGTGTAGGGCAGAATGAGTGTGCTGCATTTCCAGTTTAGCCAGAAGACCCACAGCAGGGAGGAAACTCATGGGTCAGTAAAGAAGGGCTAAATTAGAGGTTAGCATATTCAAGTGTCTAGACAGAGAATACAGACATAGTGCAAAATTCAGTCTGTCAGGGAGTGGAGAGTCTAGATTAAAAAGCCATTTCAAAGGCACGTTGCCTGGATGGGGTAATCATGTGCTCAGACTTTTACAGCACATAAGCATAAGCCGAGTGAGGGAAGAGATCAAAAAAGGACACAAATATTGACACAGAGTGTGTAGCAGCTTAGACTGGAATGGAACTCGATAAATTAAAAATAGCTGGTTGTTCACACTTTTGTTTTCCAGAAATGGCCACAGCCACATCTGTTTTTTTACCATCCATTCTGTAATATTTGAATGCCTTGCAGAAATGTTACATCCATCCTGCTGCTGTAGAGGCACTGTTATGCAGTCCTCCCAAACAGAGTTCATTCTTGCTCTCAGGCATGTGAACTGTGCATGTAAACTGGTCATCAGGAAGCTGAGCTTTAGTGGTGAAATACCCACAGCTCACTTAGTCTGTTAGATTAGTATGCTTTTAGAGCAGGGTCGAAAAGTGTTCCACTGGAGCAGGATGCTGGGCACATCAGCAGAGGAGCTGACTCAAATCCCAGTCCACCCTGTTGCATCCCATTTCCTTCCCTTAAAGAGCCAGAGGGCTTGCTGTCAGCTGACTGGCTCAGCTGTGTTTTTATGCCCTTTAGGCACGATATCTCACACAAAGGTAGTGTTGTGCATAATGAGAGTTTGGGGGAATTTCTTGGAATCTACTCATGTGCAGTGTTAGGGTCTGCAGCACTGCTGAAGTATTTGTATTGGTAAGCCCAGAAGTCAATCAGTCTTTTCCAGTCATAACTGGATGGTAGGCTTTACCAGGATTGGAAAGAATGGTAGCAGTCAGCTCCTTGTTTCTTTGTGCCTTTTGCTGTGGTTTGTTGTATCACTTTTAGCTATTAAAGGTAAAATGCTATAACTTGTTCTTTTGATAAAATTTTTCATCTGTAGAGTATGTTAAGGACACTTCCCTGTCTGACCATTCAGGAGCCACTCTCGCAGTCATACTCACACCACCTGAGCTGGGACTGAGGCCCCTTATGTGCTTACCAGAAAGCAGAGGAAAAAAACCCCCAAGCATCCTGCTCAAGAGCATCTACCAGAAATAAGTACAATTAAGCAACAATTCAGCAGCACCTACAGTAAAACAAAGTTTATAGAAGTGGGCTTACCAAAAAAAAAAAAAAAAAAAAAATCACAGCATTCCAAAGAATGACTGTACTGGAGCTCTAGCTGACATTTCATAGTAAAAATAAATATCTATTGTTATCCATTTAGTCTTTCAGTATGAAATTTTACTTTCGTAATTTTCAATCTTCCTAAAGAGACTTTGCCGCCTTCTTCTCCAGCTGCTGCTTACATGCATGCTTTTCTTCTCTCAAAACAAACAGAAGTAGCGACTGAAAATTTTAAGTGTTGAAAACAGGAAACATCAAGGGGACTGAGATCAGTGAGAAGCTATAGGCTGCAAAGCAAGCTAGAAATAGAACAACTTTAATCAAAGGACATCCAGTATTTCTAGGATTCCCCTCTGCAAAGAGAATCCCTGAACGAAAGGTAGTGTTATGAATGAAAGCCCATGCTATTCTTTTTTTTCACGGAATTCAGACATTTCATTTATTAAATACAGACCAGTCTGCTATCCAATCTCCAGAAGTGGGTACAATAGAGGTTTAAAGCATCTTTAAATACTACCTGAGCTGGCCTTTTTTAGCAAACTTGTTATTAACTACTATTAATCAATCAGAGTCTCTAAGATTACTTAGGAGTTAGTCTTTGGGAGACTTAGCAAATTGCAAAAAAAGTGGTTTACACTTGTCTACAGAATTGTGAGGTAGTTGCAAAGAAAGGTGAGAAATAGGAAAATAACTGTTGGTGTAGAATTCAATTTCTTCTGTCCTCAACTCAGAACAGAAACTATTGTGACACCATTACCAAACATTTTTGTCACTAGAACAATGAGAAACTTAAGGCAGTGGGATTTCAGTGAAAAAAGGCCATAGGTAAAGCTATTTAACAGTAAGAGAGAAAAATTCCATACCATTACATGCACATGAACTAACTCCTAAATCATCTAATGGAATAAAACCTGGACTGCTGATAGAAGTACAGGGATCATTGGGTAACATCTGCAGGGAATGCCAGAAAGACCTCTTCCTGGATCAAAAATTCTCAGACATAAATAAATAAAAAAGCCAAACATCTATTATTCCTCATGTTCCACCATGGAGGCACTGCAGGAGTTTGTCCCACTTAAGCCAACCCTCCGTGAAACACATTTTTAAGACAACTTTGTCCTTTATATCCATTCATTATAACATCTAGGGCTATTTGCACTATCAAGTGCGTATGTACATCAACAGACCAGAATTAAAAAAAAAAAGGGACTACTTTCTTCTAAACACACATATACAAACAGAACAATTTAAACTTAAGATAAGCATGCACAGCTTATCCACAGAAACAGTTAGTCACAGCCTTCAAGTTCAGATCAACAGAAGTACATCAAAGTACTGGAGTACTTGGAAGAAGTCTTTGAGCATGCACAGTTCAGCGCAAGCCACCATCACCAGCATGTGCCCAGAATAAAAACACAGTGAAGTCTCACCATTAGTTAAAAGTGGGCCCCAATTCATCGAAACCCTAAACCTGCACCTGTCTTCTCTCCTCCTTCCTTTTGATGGCTTCCATCTCCCCTTACATTCTCTTTACTTTATCTCATCTGCATAACAAGGTCAGTCAACTTTAGAGGACCTCTTCATCATTTCTCACATCCAAAATCTCTCCTGGTTTATAGTTCTGCCCTTTCTTCTCACATCACTTTTATTTTTGCAGAGCTACAACATTTCTAATAGAAATATGCAGTAAGAAATCTTACTGTCCCTAAGAACAAGAGCAGATGGGGGGCTTTCACCAGAGGTCAACATAAACCCTAAAAGAGAAAACAAAAGAAGTCAACTGCAAACACAAAACCACATCATGCAGTGAAATCAAGCATCTTTAGGTCTTAAAGTATCAATAATAACTATTCCAGTTCAAAGAATACAGATAGTGGACACATTTTGTTAATTCTGTTGTTAGCAACTCTCAATAGTGGGAGCTTTAAGAGTCCTATATTGGTATTTCTTTGTCCAACAAAGAAATGAGTGTGTCACTGTCCCAGTTTAATTGAGACAAAGGTCTTTTGCTGAGGATGGATTAGGAGAAAAAGACCCAAACCTTCTTTTCTAGCAATTATAGATCCGAAATTAAGAGGCTCCGATTGAAGGAAAACAAATTATGGAAAAGGGAAAAAAAAATAACAGCCCTTTATTAAAAGGTATGTGTGTATTAACAGGAACACGAAAAAAAAAAAAAACAACAAGTAAAACAACCAAGCAATACCCCTATACCCACCAATAATCCCCTTCAAGAACAAAACCGATAAAACCGGCAAAAAAGAAAATAAAATAGTTCAGTTTTTAGCACCCTTTGTGAGGTTCCAGCCACAGTCAGCAGGGGGCGCCGTCGGGTCACTGGAGATGCAAAAACTTGTAATGTCTTATACCGTTCACCAGGTGGCGCTGTTGAGTTATCAAAAAGTGCAGAACTTGTAATGTTCTATAGTAGTCACCAGGTGGCGCTGTTGGATCACTGGAGGAGTAGAACTTGTAATGTCCAGTACC
>NW_020956986.1:58500-60524 GCF_003031625.1 Empidonax traillii
GGGGAAGGAAAGACAAAATTCCTTGCTACAATCAGAACTATGACATTATCCACCCCTAATTTTTCTTTCCTTTCCCATGCCACCATACATCTACCAAAGTGAACCTTTTTTGAACTCCATACATACATACATTATTCTAAACCACGTACACATTCGCAAATACATATATATAAGTACAAATACAGATACTGAGTTATGGTCTGTTTACCCTAAGATGATATCTCCTTGAGGTATGCACCGGGTTTCTCCATCTTCTTGCATCATCCACCATGTGCAACCAGGTCCTTGGGCAAAGACAACTCCACGAATGGATTTGCCTTTGCTCGAGGCATGGCTAACCCAAACTGTTTTACCTAACATACCTCTCATGTGAACCACTGGGACCTTGTCCCCGTCTACAGTGTGAAAGGACTCTGACTGGGCAGGGCCAGCTCGATTGATGGAGCCTCTAGTGTTGACTAACCATATAACCTTTGCTAGGTGTTGATCCCAGTGTTTGAAAGTCCCTCCACCTAATGCTTTCAGGGTAGTCTTCAACAGTCCATTGCATCTTTCAACTTTCCCGGCAGCTGCTGCATGGTATGGTATGTGATAGACCCATTCAATGCCATGCTCTTTTGCCCAGGTGGTAACTAAACTATTCTTGAAGTGTGTCCCATTATCTGACTCAATCCGCTCTGGGGTGCCGTGCCGCCACAGGACCTGTTTTTCGAGGCCCAGGATGGTATTTCTGGCAGTGGCGTGGGGCACAGGACGCGTCTCCAGCCATCCAGTGGTGGCTTCCACCATGGTGAGCACATAGCGCTTACCTTGACGGGTCTGTGGCAGTGTGATATAATCAACCTGCCAAGCCTCCCCATATTTGTATTTATTCCACCATCCACCATACCACAGGGGTTTCAGTCTCTTAGCCTGTTTAATGGCAGCGCATGTCTCACAGTCATGGATAACCTGAGAGAGAACATCCATGGTTAGATCCACCCCTCAGTCTTGTGCCCATCTGTAGGTGGCATCTCTGCCTTGATGGCCGGCAGCATCATGGGCCCATCGTGCTAAGAACAGTTCACCTTTGTGCTGCCAGTCTAGGTCTACCTGTGACACCTCAATTTGTGCAGCTCGGTCTGCCTGTTCATTGTTGCGATGCTCCTCATCGGCTCGATTTTTGGGCACATGGGCGTCTATGTGGCGGACTCTCACAATCAGCTTCTCTACCCAGGTAGCAATGTCCTGCCATATATCAGCGGCCCAGATGGGTTTTCCCCTATGTTTCCAATTGGTCTTCTTCCATCTGTCCAACCACCCCCACAGGGCGTTGGCCACCATCCATGAGTCCGTGTAGAGGTAAAGTTTTGGCCACTTCTCTCGTTCAGCAATGTCCAATGCCAACTGGACAGCTTTGAGCTCTGCAAATTGGCTTGATTCACCCTCTCCTTCCATGGCTTCTGCAACTTGTCATGTGGGACTCCATACAGCTGCTTTCCATTTATGTTTCATCCCTACAATACAGCAGGAACCATCAGTAAAGAGTGCGTAGCGTATGTCTTCTTCTGGTATTTGGTTGTATGCTGGGGCTTCCTTCGCCTGTACTACCTGCTCCCCTTCTTCTTCTTCTGCTAGACTAAAATCTTCACCTTCCAGCCAGTTCGTGATGATTTCTAGTATCCCAGGGCGGTTTGGGTTTCCAATGCGGGTGCGCTGTGTGATCAGGGCGATCCATTTGCTCCAGGTGGCATCAGTGGCATGATGCGTAGAGGGCGTCTTCCCTTTGAACATCCAACTCAATACCGGTAGCCGAGGTGCCAGGAGGAGCTGTTCTTCTGTGCCCATCACCTCTGAGGCAGCTTGTACTCCCTCATAAGCTGCTAGGATCTCCTTTTCTGTTGGAGTGTAATTGGCTTCTGACCCTCTGTAGCTTCGGCTCCAGAATCCAAGTGGGCGGCCTCGGGTCTCGCCAGGCACCTTCTGCCAGAGGCTCCAGGAGAGGCCCTTATCCCCAGATGCAGAGTAGAGCACATTCTTCACAT
>NW_020956987.1:0-6476 GCF_003031625.1 Empidonax traillii
GCTTTCTCTCCTCAAAGCTACCCAACCCGATTATTTCCTTCCACACCTCAGCTCCCCAGACTTCTTGATCTTGTCATCAGTCTCCTCTGCAGCTTCCTCACTTAATTGGGCTCCACCAGCCTTGTTCAGTGCCTCAAAACTGGACACAGATGGAGCTGGAGTCTCCCAGAGCTCAGGCAGGGAGGTTTCTTGAGGGCTGGAACAGGGACTTGGAAGCCCTTGGTGGTGGAAAGTGCTCTCTGTGTCCCGCTGTTGGTCAGGCCGAGGTTGGTTCACTCACAGCTTCCTCACTCCCACCAATGATGTTCTTCTCATCCTAAAGAACCATTGGATTTCAGTGGGATGTGGTTGCCTGATTGCAAATTCCTATAAAAAAAAGCCCAGTTCCCTAAAATTCTACACTGGATAATACATATCCAGCAAACCCTGGAGCTGGTGGGGGTGAAGGAGATGAGGACTCAAACAGCTTGAACTCCAACAGCTCTTCCTTCTTTACAACTGCGTGTCTTGCAAAGGAATTCACAGGAATAACCCAAAACTTTCATACTCTGGGAGAAGCCTTCCAAGAGTGCCAACTGTGCTTGGCTGAGCTCCAGGGGGAACTTGAATCCCCCAGAAACTGCACCACATCAGGATTTCTGACAAGATTTTGGAAAAAAACACCCCCATACAAGCCATGGCTGCTCTGCACCACACACACCTCAGGGAAATTCTTTTTGCCCAGAGTCTAAAAATCTGGTGCTCCAAACAGTACCCCTGTGGTGAGATGTGAATTTTGGGGCTCCTCCACGTCTGGAGCTCGCCCAGCCTCTACAGCCATTTCCCTTCTCCAGGAAAAACCCACAAATCCAGACAGAAGCACCTGAGGGACTCGGCCCATGGGGCTGACTCTTGGATCACGCTGACCCAAGCAAGCATTTAATTAAGGAAAAATAAAGACATGAGCTTGCCAGCGAGTGAACAGAGCAAAGGCCTCTGTGTCGCTGCTTTGCCCACACAAACACAGCTGGTTTCTCAGCCTGAAAAAGACTCTGGTTTCAGTGATTTCAGCCAGTCCCTGAAATGCAGACTGGTTTCCAGAGGAAACACCCTCGAGGGCCAGGTCAGAGCAGCCCTGGAAAGGCTGCAGGAGTGGATGAGCTGAGTTAATGAAGGGTTTTTCCCTTGTCTCCCACCCCAGCTGAGGAAAATAAAGGACACTTAAACACCCAAGTTCACAGCAGTACTTTGCTCAAACAAGGGCTCTGCTTAGCATTCCAGCCCTGGCCGGGGGACAGTGTTTGTTTTATTCTGCAGTTTAATTGAATCCCCACCAGGCTGTCCCTGGGCTGGAGCATTTGAGAGTGAGACTCTAAAAATAGGGCGCGCGGGGACAGGTTTGGGACGAGTGTGCAGAGAAGGTGACTTTTGAGAGCTACAAAACCCTTCCCTCAGCCCAGCCCAGCTGTTCCAGCTCTCCAGTGAAGCCTGAACTCCTTGTTTGCCTCCATCCACACTTCCAGCAGGGAAGCACTGGCTGATTGTGACCCTGCTTTGTGAGGAACTCACTGATGGCCTGGCAGGATGCCCCGGGGTTAATGGGGACTTCCATCACCCCCTGGGCTCGGGTGGAGGGGACAGGGAGATGTAACACTCTGCACTTGTTTGGAAGGGGCTGGTGAGAATTAAAAATTAAATGGACTTTCTCCACTGTGGCTCATTATTGGCAGCTCTGCATCAACTGGGGACTTCAATTAATAGTTCTTTGCTAGTCCAACTTTTGCAGGAGCTGAACTCATCAGCAGAGCTAATTGCTAACGCCCCTTTTATCCTCCATCTCCACAAAGGTTTAATCTCCAGCAGAAATCCAGGTATTTTGGGGATGTTCTTACCTAGAAACACTTTGCAAAGAGCAGCTAAAGCTTCAAAGAGCACTCTTGACTCTGCCCCAGGCCAGGTTTCTGTTCCCAAACAATGGAATCCTCTGGATTTTTCTTTCCTCCACAGCCACAGGACTCACAGCACTGCTGATGTGAGTCTTTCCCTCAGTTCAACTCCTTTTATTTGATACCCCAACACTGTTTTCAAGCTCTACTGATCGAGGTATTTCTTGCTGTTCACATTATTTAGAGCTGCAGCCTTATTGTGAATCAGGTGAAGCACCTGCTGACCCTGGGGTGTTTAATAAACACTCACCAGTTGTTTACTTGAGAAAAAAAAAAAACTAAAATATTTAGAGAAACCCCGAAAATAAACATTTCCCATTTTATTACTGTGATTTTTACTTGAATATTGCCATCACCTTTACCTTATAAAATTTGGAGCTGGAAACACAAAGTACTGGGAAAAAATGTTCCACTCTGCATGAAATGTTTTGAGGGAGTAGAAATGTGTTTTTTTTTTTCTTTTCCCCAGAACTTGCAGTAAACCCTAAATATCTGGTTTTTAGGTCCCAGATTTTGGCCCTAAGGTCACTGTGCTTGGATTAGCTCAGAGCCTTGACAAGGGTGATGTTTCCAGCACAAGAAGGTGGGCTGTGGAAAGTGCCCACCTGCATGTTGGCATGCTGATTTTTCCCAATGGGAAGCAAATACCAAGTCACCGCCATCACCCTCCAAACTGGACATGGCAGAGTGTCCTGGGATACCTGGGATGTGTTTGCCATGAAGAGCAAACTGGCCATGAATCCCAAAGTAACCCACCAGGAATGTGGAGACTCAGAGAAGGCCCCACACAAAATCCCAGAATATCCCGAGCTGGGAGGGACCCCCAAGGACCATCCAGACCAACCCTCAGCCCTGCACAGGCCCAGCCCCAAGAGTCACCCCCTGTGCCCCAGAGGATCAGCCAAAGCCTCCTGCAGCTCTGGCAGCCTTGGGGCTGTGCCCACTGCCCTGGGGAGCCTGTTCAGTGCCCAACCAGCCTGGGGGGGAAGAACCTTTCCCTGAGATCCACCCTGAGCCTGCCCTGACACAATTCCAGGCCATTCCCTCTGGTTCTGTCACTGTTCACCTCAGGGAAGAGAAACTCCAGCTCTGGAGGGCAACGTGCCCTCCTCATTTTCCACAGCAGCACCTGGCAGCTCTCCAAAGCCTCCGCTGCTCAGGTCTGTTCCCCTCTCCATGCATGTGTAATCCCGCTAAATTGCTCCAATAATAACACAAAAACATTTGTAAAGTGCCCTTCACAAAATGGGCCCGAGGAGATTTCTTCTTCAGGCATAATTAAACAAGCAGTGAACGCTTTTCCATTCAGGATTAACAGCAAAAGCAGAGGCTCTTCTGATTATCAATCCCTATCAGAGGGAACACTGACCTCGGGTCAGGGATGTGGGGAAGCTGCTCCCAGAAAGGAAGAGCAGAACTGGGGGTGCTGGAGACGAGTTTATCTAGTGCCTTTCTCTGCTGACCTGACTGTCCTGAAAACAAGGCTTTGAGATCAGTTCTGAGGCTGAGAAACACCATCCAAAGTGGAGAAATGTGAAGGTGAGGCCACCCCTGGAGTGCTGTGTCCAGCTCTGTCCCCTGAGTTCAGGAAGGACATGGAGGGGCTGGAGCAGGGACAGAGAAGAGCAAGGAGGTTTGGGAAGGGACTGGAGCACAAGTGCTGTGAGGAGAGGCTGAGGGAGCTGGGGTTGTTGAGCCTGGACAGGAGGAGGCTCAGGGGTGACCTCATCACTCTCTACAACTCCCTGACAGGAGGGGGGAGCCTGGAGGGGGTTGGTCTCTTCTCCCAGGAACCAGCAGTAGGACAAGAGGGTCTCAAGCTGTGCCAGGGGAGGTTTAGGTTGGATATTGGGAAGGAATTGTTTACAGAGAGAGTGCTCAGCCATTGGGATGGGCTGCCCAGGGAGGGGGTGGATTCTCCATCCCTGGGGGTGTTTAAGGACAGGCTGGATGTGGCATCAGTGCCATGGGCTGGGAACCACGGCGGGGTTGGAGCGAGGGTTGGACTGGATGATCAGAAGCCTTTTTCAACCCAGTTGATTCTGTGATTCTATAACTGAGGCCACAAGGGACAGCAAGGGAGAGAGGAGGACTGGGAGAGAGCAGAGAAGGGTTGGAGGTGAAGACCATTGCAAGAAACATCCTATTTTCTTTATCCAGTGCCTTGTTCTGTGGGTGCTGTGGCACAGACAGACCCAAACCACCTTTACAGTATCTTCACCTTTAATCTGCCTTTAATTCCCAAGACAGCAGGAAGGGGCTGCTTCCTCCTGGATTTTCCATTGTTCCTGATCCCCGTTCATCCCTCAGGTGGCTCAGAGAGGCTGCTGTGACCACAGGACTGTTCATCCCTTGAACAAAAGGGAGCTCAAGTACCACAAGTGCTGCAGCCAAACCTCTCCTGGCTCTGAGAGTTACAGCCCAGCTCTTTGTTCAGGTCCTGGCACACCAGGGCTGTGCTTTCCTAGGTGAAATAAAAGAGTTCACCGGCAGCATCTTGACCCCAAAATTGTCAAGGACAGCAGGGACAGGGGCCAGAACACTGAGATGGCTTAGAAAAGTACATAGAAACGGGGTGAGAGCCTCAGACCTGAGCTTTGGAGAGGCTTTTCATTCTTCCAGAGTGGGAGCCCTGGTTTCTGTTGCTTGTTGACACAAGGAGTGGGAAGAAAGGCTGTTTACACCTTCTCCTTGAGGTCACGTCTGACTTCAACCTCCAGCCCTGACGTCTCTCGGTGCCCACGATTCCTCTGCCCACAGAGGGTGACTCAGGGGCTGAGCTCAAATATCTCACTCAGGGTAAACCAATCGAGGGAATTGGCTGGACAGGGCACTCCAAAGGGCCGGGGAGATGGGCAGGATCTCGTTCCCAGGCACATGGCAAAGTTTAAAGGCACGGGGGCTGCTCAGGGCAGCTTTTAAACCTGCCAGCGTGGCTGCAGGCACACCTGCCATCATGGAAATGATAGAACTCTTGTCATTTTTTCATGGTTTTGATTAAACTTCTTAATTTTAATTTTAATTTCTTTGTCATAAGCTGTGTTAGGCCTTCAATTATTCTCAGCCAGTTTAAGGAATAATAAGCTGTCATAAGCCACTTCTGTGAGAACAAAGCTTGGGAAAAGTACTAAAACTAAGCTTTGCTAAACTAACCTTGATGAGCTTCAGTGAAAAAAAAGCATTTTCCAGTCTTTGCTTCCAAGCAGCTCCGCAACTACAGCAATTTTAAAAGTCAGAAAAACCTTCGGAAAGGAGGTCCCAACACGGAGAATTCGCAGCCCTTCTCTTTTGCTTTTACAAATCAAAACCTCCACGGGCCTCTTTGCACGTTCCTACCTGTTGTCCCTGCCCTGCAGCCCCTTCCAGGTGGGTTCCCACCCAAGGGAGTCCCTGGCCTGAGCTGCCACTGGGAATCATCCAGTGCCCCTCAGCTGGGCTGGAGCAGTTCCCTTCCTGAGGAAAAGGATTAAAACAACAGCCAGGTAGGTCACACAAAGCCTGCACCCTGATCCTGCCCCATCAGATGAACATGAAACCACAGACTGTGGTGCTGCTCTTCAAGGGAAGCTGAAATTCCTGCTGTTTTCTCTTCAAGGAATAACCTCTGTTCCTGCTCCTCCCCTGCAGTTTGACACAGAGGCACCTTTGCTTTGCTCAGTCAGTCACCTCAGGGCAACAATCAGCTGTGGCCAGAGCAGTTCATCAGCTCCTCTGGGTGAGAACAACACCCTGGAAAGGCCAAACTCCACAGAACCTGCTTGTTCTCCCAGCCATCCCCACCTTTCCAACCCCCCCTCCCAGCTCACAGCCAGGAAGGTTTTCTTGCTGATAATTCATCTTAGATTCCATTCAAACACCATCATCCCCTCTGGGAGTGCAAGTTGGAGGAGGGCAGTGGACTCCCCATGTCCAGCTGAGGAGATGACCTTCCCACAGTGATTCAGTTGGAAAAATAAAGCAAATTGCCCTTTGCATGGTAGCTGAGCCTCCAGGTTAATGAGGTATCCCCAGCAGAGCAGCCTCAACTAGAAGAGCTTTGAGTTAATCTAATTTATTGCCAATTAGCACCAAGTTCTGATTCGTGTTGTGGAGAAGAGAACAGATCTAATTAACTGCTGTGGGAAGCACCTTTCCCCTGCTCCTCAGGCTCTGCTTCCTGCACAGAGCTCACTGTCCCCCATTTCTCCATCCCCTCGTCCTCCCTGGGCTCTGCCTCACCCCAACCTGCTCACAACACAATTAACTCTTGAAAAACAAAAAAACTGGGGCTGATCTATTTTTGCCCCTCCATCCTAAATTTTCTGGAACTTTTTGGATGATTCCAGCGGGGGTAGTTTCCCTGGTTTGAATCCCAGAATGTGCTGAGCTGGGAGGGACCCCCAAGGACCATCCAGTCCAACCCTCAGCCCTGCACAGGCCCAGCCCCAAGAGTCACCCCCTGTGCCCCAGAGGATCAGCCAAAGCCTCCTGCAGCTCTGGCAGCCTTGGGGCTGTGCCCACTGCCCTGGGGAGCCTGTTCAGTGCCCAACCAGCCTGGGGGGGAAGAACCTT
>NW_020956987.1:7749-18739 GCF_003031625.1 Empidonax traillii
AGTGGAGATGGGATGGGATGGGATGGGATGGGATGGGATGGGATGGGATGGGATGGGATGGGATGGGATGGGATGGGATGGGATGGGATGGGATGGGATGGGATGGGATGGGATGGGATGGGAAAGGGCTGGGCTGGGCTGGGATGGGATGGGATGGGATGGAATGGGATGGGATGGGATGGGCTGCTCCACCATGGACACCCAGCTGTGGGGGTTGCTGGACATGCACAGGGATGTTCAACCTTCCTGCTCCCTCAGCGTGTCTGAGCACACACAGCTCAGCTCTGGCCTGTCCTGAGAGCTGATGAACAGCCAAATGCAGATTCTGGACCATCTAAAACACAAATAGTGTGATTATAATTGGCATTACGTGGTAGTATCTGCAGTTGGCTGCTCCAGCCTGGCCTTGGACACTTCCAGGGATGGCACAGCTTGTGCCAGGGCCTCCCTACCCTCATAGGGGAGAGTTTCTGCCCAAAATCCCATCTACCCCTGCCCTCTGGCAGTGGGAAGCCATTCCCTGTGTCCTGGCACTCTCTGGCCCTGTAAAAAGTCTGTCTGCAGCTCTTTGAAAAGCTCCCTCTAAGCAGTGAAATGCCACAGCAATGAGCTCTGCCCAGGGCCTTCCCTTCTCCAGGCTGAGCTGAACTGGAATAAAGAGCAGGGCAAAGAGAGACCTGGGAAGTCCTCAGGACAATCACAGTGGCCTTGTAAAAGGAACTGCAGGCCCTGTTCACAGAGAGGCACAGAAAGGTGAAGAGGCATCCACATCCAGTGCCAAGAGAGTCCTTTCCCTTGGTGGTGTTTGGGAATCACTCTGAGCCAGGAGCTCTCAGGCTGGTCAGGACATCAGACCCCACGGAGCAGGACAGTTGTGTCCACACTGTGCCAGCCAGAACGAGAATTCCCCCAGTGTGAGGAGTTTGTTCAAACTGCAGGCACTTCTTCATCTACCTGGAGCCCCCCTGGCTTTGTGTGACGCTCTGGGAAAGGCAGGAAAAGCCAGAATTGTCCCTGACTGCCTGGACGGTCCCAAATTGTGAAAAGCAATTCTTTTGAACTGAAGTTATGGATGAAACAAGAAGCAACAGATGAAATTTGCAGAGAAAAATGTAATGGGAAGGAGGGGCATCTGTCCCCTTTTCAGGGACTTGAGATTCTCTCTGGAACAATTCAGAGGGATAAATATGGAAAAGCGTTCATTTTAGCAGCTTTTCACTCACCATGTGCAAAACTCTGTTTAAAGTGGGTGTGACCAGAAAAAAAAAAACAACAGCCAGGGCATAGGATCAGTCACCTGACCCGGACAGGGTCAAAGGAACGTTCTGTGAAAAGAAAATTCAGGTTAAGAAAGGAACTTTTTTCCTTTGAGTGCAACTTTGGAGGAATTCTTTGCAGCTCCTACAAAAGCAACCCTGCCTTGAGCTGCAGAGCAGCCTGGAGGTCTGTACAGTGTATTTATAGCTCCTGACCCCCCCAGCCAGAGCTCCTCCTGCACAGCCTCTGCCTCAAAAACCAAAGTTTGGCAGGAAGGAACTCTGACTTGGCTTCCCAGCTGTTCCCAACGTTCTACATTTCCCCTCAATTCCGAAGAGATCAGAAGGGGGTGACCCCGTTAGACTCACTCAGGAAATTACCCCAAGGTCTTTCCCTCACAGGAACACTGACCTGGAGCTCGATTTTTAAATTTAAGAGCTTCAGACTCACCTCTTACCCTTCCTATCTCTCCCATTTCCAAAGAGCAGCACTGATGCCCAAGCCTGGAAAAAAAGATGCCTGTATTTACCTTTCCATCAACACAAAAGGAGGGAATTGTCTTCTCCTGGGACTGTCAGTGGGGGGATCCCCCTTTCCCAGGAGGAGAAAGGTCTCTAGAAGTTGCAAGGAGGCCTCAATCTTCAGCTCTGAGCACATGAGGAGGTCTTGCCCTGGGGCAACGGATGAAGGACATTTCAGATCTTCTCCCTTTCCTTCTGCACCCAACAGGAAGATGTAGGAGGGCAGCGTTTCTGGTGGGCATCTGCTGTCCCTTGGGTTGGGAGGGATGGGGGCTGTCAACTGCTGTTATTCCCATTTTCCCAAATTCCCCCTCTGAGCTCAGGTCACAAAATCGCAGAATCTAAATAAATAAATAAGTAAATAAATAAATAAATAAATAAATAAAAGTCAGAGAATCAAAAAAAAATTAAAAATCACAGAATCAAAAAATCACAATCACAGAATCACAGAAGGATCCACAAGGACCATCCAGTCCAAACCTCAGCCCTGCACAGGCCCAGCCCCAAGAGTCACCCCCTGTGCCCCAGAGGAGCAGCCAAACCCTCCTGGAGCTCTGATGGTTGAGAAATTCCAGCTCATAATCAGTTCCAATGAGCACAGATTACCCCCCCTCCTCCTCCTCCCGGTGACTGCAGGGCCACACCAGTTCCTGGGCTCAATCCCTTCACTCTCTCTGAGTGGTTAATTAAATCAAATTTCCCCTTGCATCCCTGCAGTGGCCATGAGCCCGAGGTGACACCCAGAACCTCTGTCCCCCCGCCCCCCAGCATGAACTCCCCGTGCTTTGTGCGCCCTAAAATCAACATTCTGGGAATTTGGGCAGGAGGGGATGCTGATGCTAATTCAGAGCAGCACCGTGCAGTGCTCGGAGCTCCCTCCTTCCCCGGGCATCCGACAATCCTTCAGCAGCCACATCCACTCGTGTGAGTGGCGCTGTCAATCAGCACCCGGCACCGATTCCTTCCCCCATCCCCCCCATCCCCTCAGCCGGGGGTTCTTCAAATGTCAGGCAGCAAAGGATGAGTGGGGAGGGAGGAGAACAATTAAAAAGCCAGGGGGGGAAAAACGTGCATGGCCACGTCTGTCGTCAGCACGGTCCTCTTAGCAGGCTTAAAAATAAACTTACTGTTGTATGTTTGATTATATATTTATCTATAATATTAATATATTAATATAAATTATGTTACAAATGCGATAGGAATTTAATCAATATGTTTGCTTGTTAATTTATTATAATGAATAATTTATTAGCATTATAGATAAATATACAATCTATGATATATAAATATTTATAATAGGCTTGAATAGGTTTAATTTATTCATTCCGTGTTTCAATTTAAAAAAAAAAAAAATCAATTTTGCTGTAAATCCTGGGTTGGTTTTGAATAAAAAAAAGGCCACAATCAATCTGGAAAATGATCCTGCAAAAGCCCTGGAGGAGCTGCAGTTCATGACCCTTTCCACTCGTGACCAGGAGGCCCCAGTGTCTCCCAGCAAGCAGATGGGAATGTCCTCTTTGTATACTGGTTTTTGAAGGGAGGACCCTGAGCTCTGAGGCAGCAATGCACCCAAAAAGCCAAAATACATATATTTTGGGGGTAAACAGGTGTAACCTGGTGCTCCTGATGCCGCTGAAGCGGCTGCAGGACCCTGCAGGCAACATTTACCAACTAGGAGGGGCTCACCAGCACCAGGAACAAAGAGGTTGAGACCCAAAACAGCTGCTCAAGATCCTCCTCCCTGGAAATTTTGCTCTCATGGTCCTACAAAGCAGATGACCTGCAGTGCTTGGGCTCCTACCCCCGAAATTCAGTGAGCAAAACCTGCTGGGAACCTCCCCAGCACAGGTCCCTCCTAAAATTGCACTGATTTGGATAATTGGATCCTAACTTGGACATGAAGAGGCAACAGGAGGTGGGAAAGAGGAGGAATATTGTCAGGGAATAAATGGGATTTCCTCTGTGGAGACGCTCAGAGGGATTGCTGGGTGCTGGTGGCATCACCAAGGGAAAACTTACCCAAAGTTTGGGGTTTTTTGGAAGATGTTCTTCAGGGCATTAATGGAAACATGCCTGGCTAGAACTGGCATAGCCAAGAGCAACTCAAGGGGAGCAAAGGGATGGATTCCCACTGAGGATACAAGAAAAAAAAAAATTGTCCCTTTAAGTCCAATAGTTTGGAAATTGCTCTTCCTCTTCTGCAGGTACCATTTGAAAAAATAAAAAAAAATGGGATTAAATTTAATTTTAATTTTAAGAATGAGCCCCTTCGAATGGTTAGGATAATTGGCTTTTAACTTGGGAACAAAAAGGAAACGGGAGGTGGGAAAGAGGAGGAATATTGCCCCAGAACCACCCCCAGTGCCTGCATTAAACCCCCACGTCCCAGAACGTGACCCAGCAAGGCAAAGAGGATTTTTTTTGCCCAGGGAAGAAGCAGAAAACGCAACTGATATTTTTTCTCTTTGGGAACTCTCCTAAGTGGTTTTTTGGCTGCGATTCCCAGGCCCTTTTTTCTCCCATGGAGCTGATGTGGTTGAGGCCATCCAGGCTGGGGGGGGCTGCACTTCTGGTGTTAATGGAACCCTCTGCTCCCTCACACGCCCTGGCAACGTCAAAAAACACATCGGGCAGAGGCAGCACAAGTGAAACAGAGCCCTGGATCCAACAGCAATTAAAAAAAGGGGCTGAAAAAAAAAGAAGATAAAAAGCCAATTACGTGTAATTGGCTCCGGTAAACTGAATTACCTCACTATTAAAGGGGAGCTTGTTTTTTAGATAGTGGGACATTCAAACTATCAAAAGCTTTAATTGATCCATCCCCTTTCTCGAGTGCTTTCTCAACAGTACCTCTATTGAGGAGCTGCAACCTTTTGTTCACGTGGGGAATCTGAATTATACAGCTCGTGGTTCTACCTCGGGAGCTCTATTCATTGGGGCTTTTTTTTTTATTTTTTATCGTTATTTTTGTCATGTTGGTGTTTAAAAAAAAAAACCTGTGCTGAAGCTCCTGTAAAACATAATAAAGGGTTTATTTCTTCTTTTGTGATGCCTTCAGTGTTGCTGGAGGTGTAATTTAACACGGGAGACACGGAGAGGGATGTTTAGAGGCTGATTCTGAGTCATTCAGAGCTTGGAGCTGAGGGGGCTGGGGGATGGAAGGCAGAAGGAACCAGGATCCTCCTCTGTGGTGCTGGGCAGCTTTGCCATGAGAAATATTCTCCCCAGCCCCAGGGATGCACTCGGGCATTTTTTTTCCCCCCCTTCTGGAGCCACAGGAAACATTAAGCAAAGGATTTTCAACGCTCACAGCGCATCCCAAAGGATTTCTGGGCCACAAGAAGGTCCTTGTCAGTCACTAGGAGGTGTCTCCAGAGCCAGAATTGTACCTTTGTCCCCGTGTGTGGATGAGGATGAGGCCCCTCAGATCTTTATTTTTGCTTTACTAAGTGGCTTCTGGATGCTGGGAAAGCCAGCCCTGAGAATAAGTCAGATGCAATGAGTTATTTAGGCAAATTGAAAGCATTATGTCAATTTGATGGGCAGCGTTTCAGGCCAGAATGGGACTATTGGCATTTCCCTCCTTCAGAATCAATAACTCCTAAAGGATTACAATTTAATTTTTAAAGGGTAATTCAATCAAGAATTTGAAAACATGGGGCATTCTTAAAATTAAACTTTAATCCCATTTATTTATTTTTTTTTTTTAAATTGTACTCACAGAAAAGGAAGAGCAATCTCCAAATTATCCTTCACCTTGGACTTAAAGGGGAATTTTTTTTTAAATCCCAGTAGGAATCTGTCCCTTTGCTCCCCTTGAGTTGCTCTTGCCAGACATATTTCCGTTAATGCCCTGAAGAACATCTTCCAAAAACCCCCCAAGATTTGGGTGAGTTTTCCCTTGGTGATGCCACCAGCACTCCACCAGCCATTCCCTGGGGTCCTGTCCCCTGGTCCCCACGGAGCAGAGATCTGGAGGTTTCATCCATCCTTTCCAAAGGTGGGGAAACCTCCAAAGCCATCCCTGCGGTGCCTCCCCTGGCTCAGGCGGCACCTGGAGGGGGATTTAATCACATTACTGGTGCTCCATGGTGGGATTTAAACCCTGGAAGTGGCACAGAGCTTTTGCTGAGCGCTTCATCTGCATCTGCAGGCGTCACACCGGGAGTCAAACGCCAGGACAGTGACGACATCTCCTCCAACTGGTGAGCTCTTGACTCCAATGTGTGTGTGTGGGTGGGGGGGATGAGAAGCAGTTGCACAGAGAGGCATCAGCGATCCACCAGGAGCTGCTGGTTGGCAGCTCTGGGCTCGGAGGACGCTGATCTCACAGGGGTGGACGACACAGAGACCTGGCAAGAGCCCTCCTGTTCTGGGGGGCGAAGCTCCCCCCACGAACCCGAGCGGTTCCTCCCCGAGGCTTTCACTGCTGTGACATCTTCACTCAGTGTCCCCTCGGGTGTTTTTTTCAGAACGTGCCTCTCAGGCCCCAATCCCTCTGAAACGAAGAGCCCCTGTCCAGTCAGCTGCAGTAAATCCCAAATTAAATCACCGAGGAGACAAAGGAGTTCCAGCTTGCAGAAGTCACGGTGACACTGCGGAAGGTAGAGGGTGATAAAATGCTGCACCCTCGGCTCAGGCAGGAAGAGCTATCGCTCCAAACACAACAACAAATTCCTTTGGATTTCATTAGAAAAGCCCTTCACTAAATAACGTGGGTTTTTGTCATGCAGCCACACGGCCATCGAGGATGCTTCGGGTGGAGGGTGACAAAGTGGCACCAGAAGACAATAATGAGGATAATTATGGAGACAAAGTCCCTTTGGGAGCCCTTTGTACTGAAAGGCTCAGAAAAGCTGAGATTTCCCCAGGAGCCCACTTTTCACTGAGAAGTGCTCACACCCCCCCACACCCCTGAACATCAAGGGAAAAATGTTTCCTCCTTCGTTACTGCCAGACAATCGTTATCTTTTGAACTCTTATTTATGGGCCAAAGGGGCTGTTGAGGCTTTGCTTGAAATAGAGGGAACTGTGTGGTTGAAAAATGCGATAAAACCCCCCAAACAGCTCGGCCCTTTGTTTAAGGTGACACCCCAAACCTGCAGAACTTGCTGTAATCAGCCTCGGAGGGGATAATGAACCAAAGGGACACCATGGGTGGTTCGTTCAGGGTTTGATGCTCCTGCAAATTGAATTAAAAATGGAGAACTAGGAACAAATGGAGTTATTCCTCTCAGATAAGGAAGGAGAGTGGTCAAGGACTGGAGAGGATTGGTTATGGTGAGAAAAGACTCAGGAAAACGTCATCGTACCCAGAGGGTCAGCAAGTGCCTGGCAGCAAATTATGGAATGGAATGGTTTGGGTGGGAAGGGACCTTAAAGATCATTTAATTCCAACCCCGTGCCATGGGCAGGGACACCTTCCACTCTCCCAGGCTGCTCCAGCCCGGCCTTGGACACTCCCAGGGATGGGGCAGCCACAGCTTCTCTGGGAATTCCATCCCAGCCCTTCCCCACCCTCCCAGGGAACAATTTCTTCTCAGTCTTGGACCAGCCAAAGCCCTTGGACTGTCAAGTTCAAGGGCTCAGCCCATGAAATCTTGCTCAGCTTTCCTTTCCACCCTTCAAACTCAACTCCCAGAACACTTTAAACATTATTTCAGCCACATCTTCTTGTCACCTCTTTCTTCACAGGGAAATTGAAACTCCTTCGTTCAGTCCTGCCCAAGATACTGATAAATGTATGTATTAATTTACTATTTCAGCTGCTCACATTTTATATTTCTTTTTTTTTTTGCCAGTTAATTACGCAGCAGCTTAATTTATCTTTTGTCAATTTGTTTTCCCCTCAATAAATGATCTGCCAACAATATGTTATTTTTAATTAGCCCGCAGCAAGTGTGTCTCGGAATGGAAATCAACTGCGTGTTTGAGGCATTAATTGAAAAGGAGAGATCATTGGAATTCACGTTGGGTTGTTCTGGGGGGTTTGTTTGGTTTCCTTATTCCGAAGGGATTATGACAAAACCCCGCTGGCAGCAAGGACTTGACAGCACTCTGATAGCCAGAAAGAAAGGGATAACTAGATAAAAAGGCAGAACTATTTTTTTTTTGGGTTCGGGGTTTGTTTTTTTAATGGGAAAAAATAAAAAAAAAGCGAGATACATAAAGCAAAAAGAGAATTAGAGTTGGAAATTCATTTCTTCATCATTGGAAAAAAATAAATAAAGCACAAACCCAACTCTCCCCACCCATCAGAAGCAAGGCAGTGTCCTTCAAAGAGTTGGAATTGTCTTCTGACGAGGAAAACAGAAAAGAATTTTAACTAATAGGTGTTGGGAAGGAATTGTTCCCTGGGAGGGTGGGGAAGGGCTGGGATGGAATTCCCAGAGAAGCTGTGGTATCTTTAAAGATGATCTTACAGGTATCTTACAGGTAAGACTCTTATCTTAAAGGTAGAAGTGCCAATGATTCCAAAATGAAGGAAATATGTCCAAGACACCAGCCTGGTTAAATGTGAAACTGTTCTGGGTGCTCAAAGAAGAGAAATACAGAAGGTAAAGGCTTCAACAGATTGCTCAGGTTGTTTGTAGAACAGCAAACAGCACAACCCAGGTGCAGAAGGGCAGAGACCCCTGAGGGTAAAACCACCAAGGGACAGAAAAGGTTGCCAGGAGCTGCCTGCAGTTCCATCCCCTGAGAAGAGGAGGAGCAAAGAAAGAGTTCATCTTCTTTTCTGGAAGGAGGAAAACACCTCTGGAAAGATGCTGCCAGAAGAGCAGCTCCTCCTGGCTTTGGGTTTGGTTTCCTCAGTGTAAATCCACCTGTATGTGGAGTCAGGGGGGAGAGCCAGGGTCGCTTCTACAGGCTGTGCCTCATCAGGAGCTCATTTTGAATGCCCTGAATCCCTTTTAGATGAAACATCTCCTTCCTTTGGTCACTTGGGGGGTTAATCTGAGCTCCAGTTCCTCTGACAGTGCTGAGGGTGACACAGCAGCGTCAGGGACTGTGAATCCCAACACTCAGTTCCCCTCCCTCCATCAAACAGCCCTTGTGCTTAACACCTGATGGAAGGAGATACTGGTGTCTGATGCACAACCTGGCTCAGAAAGAAGCAAATACCATTTAGGAGCTGCGTGTCCAGATCTGTCTGAGAAGGAGGGTATTGCCACTGGTGTTTGGGTGGGATAATCTCCCACCTTGTCCACTGCACAGCTCTGAATACCTTATCAAACCTTCTCTGCTTCATTGAGCTGCTCTTTTATGCTCTGCTGCTTCCCTTTGGCTCTGCAAGGTCTGCCCAGGACTGAACCAGAATAATAACGAGTTGCAGGGATCCCACTTCAAGTGCTCAGCCACACAAAAGCCACACCTAATTTTTTTTTTTTTTTTGGGGGGGGTTGAAATAAATAAAGAAAGAAGAAGAGAAAAATAATTTGTTCCACTCCAGCAGGCAAATGAGAGGGTCCAAATGAAAGTGGCTTCCTAACAGCGTGACAGGAGCTTTGGGAACTACTCGTGAGCCCGGCTGGGAATGGACTCTGCCAGCAGGGCAGTGCTGGGCTGACCTCAGCCTTGGAGATGGGAGAGCTTTCTCCCTGAACTCAGTGGGAATATAAACGATGCTCCATGCAAATACTGCCAGCAGAGCCTCCCCGGGTTAGGAGATCAGCCCTGGAATAATTTGGGAGGGAGTTTGGAACAGCTCCCTGGGAGTACAAAACTGATTTCTGCTTTCAACTGCAAATGAAAAGGAAATGCAGGGAGCTGGTAAAAATATTGCATATAGGAGTGCAAGGAGGGGAGTGGGAAAGGAGATAAAGTTCTCTGATATTCTGTCTGGCATTAAAAAATCATGCCAGGAGGTCACTTGTCAGCAAAGCTTGGCTTTGAGTTGAGCCTCCCACAGCATCTGTATTGCAAAGCGCAGCTTTGATCCTTCTTTGTCCCACCTGGGACAAAATGCCCCTCAATTCTGACACTCCTCCCCCCATCCCTGCACCTCATGGAATCCGCTCCAGGAGAACATGGAATTTTCTTTACCTTAAGTTTTTGAGTTGTCTCCTGTATTATTTTTTTCTGAAAATTATTGTTTGTTCAAGCTGAACTTAAATAAAGACGACCCAGAGTTTGGGTTATTGGAACGATCCAGAGGAGGAGAAGTGGCTGAATTTTTTGCAAAACCCCTGAGTCCAGCTGACTTAACGAGGAAAAAACCTGATTCTGCAAGCCTTCCATAATTTTACATCAGAACACCTCCACCTTTCCCACTGGGATTGTCTCTCGATTTCCATCTGCACGTGAGAGGAAAATTAAGGCCCGGATTGCCCTGTGAGAGGGAGCCTGGAGATGTGAAAACCAGAGTGGGTTTGCTTTGGGGGTTGATTGGATTCCTCTGTTTGTTCCTTCAGCCCCCAGCCCTGCCATTGCTCTGGAAACATGTTTGTTTGAAGAAAGGGTTTGGTTTGTTGGAGGGGGGAAAATGGGAAAGTGGATTTTACTGTTTCAAACCAGGTTTTCTACTGAAAAGAAAAAATCGTATTTGGAGTAGGGAAAGGAAAGGTTTTATTGGGGTGGGATCTCAAGACTAAAGGTGCTTCAGGAAAATGCCTGCTTTGAAAGAAAATGGGATCCTTATCAAAATAGAATTAAAAAAATTAGAGAATTAAGACTAGAGATTCAAGTGAGTCCATTTGCCCCTATCCTGGCGGTGAAGTGTTGACAAACTGGGGTTACCTTCTGGATTTCTTTCCATCTGTTCCCACATTCCTCCACCTCCACACCTGGTATTTCCCTCCTGGCCACACCAGAAGTTTGAGAAACTCCAAAAATGAAGGAGCCCAAAGCGGGTCTGGACATTGCGGCTTTAATCTCAGCCTAATGGTGCCACGGAGTCACTGGGAATTTATATCATCTTTATTCCCTTCCTGTGACTCACTTCTCAGACTGACTCATCCTCTTACTTAGGATTTCTTTTCCTCCCCCCCCCGTGGAAAGCACAGCTTGTTTTTTGGGTTTTTTTTGTTTTTTTTGGTTTTTTTTAGCCAGAGCTCTACCTTCTATTTTATTTAGGGTCACTCTCAGCCTCTTTTTTTTTGTTGTTTTTTTAAGCTGGCCCAAGAAGGCAGAGCATCTGTTTTGGCAGCTGTCCTTCCCCTGACACAGCTGTGCTTTGCCCCCCCTTGGGCACTGTCACAGCCAGAAGCAAAGGT
>NW_020956987.1:20321-22679 GCF_003031625.1 Empidonax traillii
CGAGTGAACAAGGCTGGAGCCACACTCAGGTGTCCCCTCAGGGAACATCCCCCAAGGATTCCTCAGCATGAACTTCAGACATGACATGACTGACAATGATCAGAGAAACCAACAGCAACCCAACACTGAGAGGGAAAGATCTCCAGGCCTTGGTAATGGTGACATTTCTCCTTTGCATCTGCAAAACTGTTCTCCTGGAATGTTTTGGGGTGTGTGTGGGGGGTGTGTGAGATAAAATAAGTAGTGGCTACGAGCAAAGCATGTGGTGTACAGTCAGGGCACCATTTCATTAGCATGAGGATTAGATTTGGTCTGAAATCCTGATAAAACTGATCTTGAAACAGCTAGAAATGAAATCCCTGGAGCAGTTTTGTAATGCAAGCATTTGAGGAGCCCGAGGAGCTGCAGGCAGCTCAGGCCTGGCTCTGATGAATTTAATAAGCACTGGGAACTTTGTTTGTATCAGATACAGAAGGAACAGCCCAGAGCCAGGTTGCTGTAGCATATTGTGGGAGAACATATTTTATTTATTATTGAGTGCTGTATCAGAAAGAATTTTCTTCAGAACCTCCCTTTGCTCCTTATTTTTAGTTTTTCTCTCCTCTGTTCAACTCTCCTTGATGTCTGATACATTTTTCATCCTCTCTCTCTTCGCTGGACTTCGCCTTTCTGCCTCTTTTCCAAAGTTTCCTCTGTGGGCATGGTCTGAAGAACTTGGGGGTTCTCAGGGAGGCTTTCATGAAAGGGTTTTCTAATGTTCTAATCCATCCCACAGCAAACCAGTGGGTTTATTGGGACTCTGAGAGTGCACCTGCCCTGAACTGTGTAGGAACACCAAGTTCATCCACCCTGAAGCCCCGTGGAAATCTCAGGGACTGGTTACAGGAATAAGAAGAAGACTACAGTAAAAAGACAGATGGGGTTGTGGGTGTTCAGCTCTAGAAGAACTCAACTAAAATTCAGCCATTTCTCCTCAAGATTTCCAGGAAGGCAGATAAAACATTCTGGCTTTTAGGACTGGTGTCTTCCTAGAATTACAGCAGCCAGTGAACTTGGCTGTGGCTCTAATGGGAAACTCACAGAAATTGTGATTATTTCTCTTCGTTCCAGGCACTTTATTTAGGGGGCACAGGCAGCACATTCCCCAGCCCTGTCTGCTGGTCTAAATATATTTTATCCCGAGGCTCCAAATCCACCCTGGATTTGGAAAAGACATCTCCAGCTAATGGTTGGTCTGGTCAGCATTGGCAACAGGTCATGGAGAACTGAGTGCTCTGGAGAACCTGTTTTTCATCTGCCAAAGACCTGGAGCTGTTACAAATGTCTCTGCAACTCAGCACAACAAAAAAAAAAATTCTTCATGATGAAGCAACCAGAAGCTCTGTCCAAGTCACTCAAGAATCTGTGAGAAACATTACAGAACCTTTGCATGCCAGTAAAATTTTCTGTGGATGGAAATCTGTAGGAAAGGTTAATTCTAGGACAGATCCCCCCCTATTTATGCACCAAGGAGCTGCTTCCTAGAAACTACCGCTCATGACAAGAAATCACTTCTCCAAATTGCAACTTGGAGTGACATCTGGCCCATTAATACCCAGAGAGTTCAAGCTGACTATGATGATTCTTTTATTACATTCTCTGGCCTCCAATATCTTTTATTCTTTTTGGTCCTGGGGTTGGGCTGGAGCTGTTTTGTTGCAGGGGACAGCAGCAGAACCCTGCTGTCACATCTTGGCATCGACAAGGAAGGGGGCAGGAGACAACAACAAGCTGCATAACAATGAGCTGTTTGCAACTCAGGAGCAAAGCTGCTGTGATAAGAGTTCTTCCAGGAGATGAAGAGTGGGCTTGGACCCAGGTTTAATTTTGTCTGGCTGCAGGAGCCTTACAGCTCCTGTCCCTGTTGCCAGCAGAGAGTGTGAGTGTTATCTTGGACTGGAATAACTCACAGGGAGGGTTGGAAGAGTCAAATCTGGAGCATCTGCTGGTCTGTGTGGCTGCACTTCTTGTGCTGAGTCCTGCTGGCTGAACAAGACCTTTGGCCTTCCCAAGCCCTTTCCCTGAGTTTTCCAAAACCCCTCAGAGCAGGCTTGTAACATGAGTTAATTGGGGCTTGAGTGGTTTGGATTTAAATAACATTTTTAATGAGGCCTCACTGCAGTTCCAGCATCCTGGGCAGGGGCAGAGGAGGGGCAGGACTGAGCTCTGCTCTGGGGGGAGCAGGGACAGCCCCCAGGGAATGGCTGGAGCTGTGTCAGGGCAGGCTCAGGGTGGATCTCAGGGCAAGGTTCTTCCCCCCCAGGCTGGTTGGGCACTGAACAGGCTCCCCAGGGCAGTGGGCACAGCCCCAAGGCTGCC
>NW_020956987.1:24220-25330 GCF_003031625.1 Empidonax traillii
GACAAAACAAAGACCATCAAAATGCATTTACTTATTTATCTATCACTGCTGGCTTTTGAATGCACCAAAAGGAAAAAAAAGCAAAGCCTTGGCCTGATGCTCTTGTACAATTGCATAAAATATCCAAGAGGGACCAATGATCACTATCATCACAGAGTTCTGCTCTGTAATCAATCTTCAGAAAAAAAACGGAGCATTTTGGTTTTATTGGCATTTATGGTCCTTGTTTGCAGTCCCTGTGCTGGGCCAGCTCAGATTTTCCCTGGCTGGCTGGTGCATGTGAAAACACACACACACACACAAAAACCCCCCCACACACCTCTCAGCTCCTCTCAACTATCAATTCCCCGAAATTGCTTTCAATTCTGAAACTGTAACATTTCAAAGCGGAGTGGCTGAAATAAAATAGAACATTAAAAACCAGCCTTGTGGGTTCAGGCAAGTGCACAGCAAGCAGGGAAGGCAAGAACAAGACTCTTGCCTGCTTTCCCACTCCATGAAGGTTATGTCTCCTGGTGACTTGTTTGCTTAACTTTAATATCATTTGATATATATATATATTTTTTTTTTTTTTCCAGTTCTGTTACAGGCAGAGCTTTGGACACATGAAATGGGCTGTGCATCAGGAGGAGCAAAGGGCAGCTCGACCTTGTGTCTTGTCACTGGGTTGGCTCAGCAGGACACGGAGCTGAGAGTTAAATCCTGAGGTTTGTAAGGAGATGGATCGAGGTGGAGGCTGGGAGCAGGGGGAGAGATGAAATGCAAACCTGCACCTTTTGTGATTCCCTCAAATCGCTCCAAATACCTGGAGAAATGCACAAAAAAAAAGGAGTATTTGGGAATTTTTTTTCCACATAAAAGAGAGTGAGATCTTCGCCAGGTAATGCTGCTGATCCAGAGACTGGATGAGCTGGGCTTAATTCTGATCTCAAGCACCAAAAAGATGGTTTTATTAGGACCTAAAATTGTTTTTCATTTATTTTACTTCCTCCTGTTTGCTTATGTGGTTTTACAAGGTGATTGCTGAGAACAGGTCATGAACCAGGGAAGGAGAGAGAGGGAAGGTTTGGGAAGGTTTGGGAAGGTTAGGGAAGGGAAGGGAAGGGAAGG
>NW_020956987.1:25351-26972 GCF_003031625.1 Empidonax traillii
TTGGGCACTGAACAGGCTCCCCAGGGCAGTGGGCACAGCCCCAAGGCTGCCAGAGCTGCAGGAGGCTTTGGCTGATCCTCTGGGGCACAGGGGGTGACTCTTGGGGCTGGGCCTGTGCAGGGCTGAGGGTTGGACTGGATGGTCCTTGGGGGTCCCTCCCAGCTCAGCACATTCTGGGATCCTGGGATCTGATAATCTGATGACCTTCCTCCACCCCTACTGGAACTCCCAGACCCGACAACCAGGATGATTCAAATCCACCACAGATCCCCTGGAGCAGGAGCTGCTCAGATCCCACGGCAGTTCCTTCTCCGCTGGCAGATCCAGCTCCAGCAGCCCCTGCAGTGTTGTGGGGAGCAGCAGAGAGGGTTCAGGGCTGAGCTCCAGCAGCACAGGTCAGATCAGCGCTGCAGGTCCATCCTCTGGGGCTAATTTAGGCAGGTGTAACGAGGCCAGATCCACAACTTGAAGCACTCACGACTCCTGACCTGAAACTTTCCCCGCAGGGCAGGTGCCCCTGACGTGGCCCGAAGGGAAGAAGAAAGAGAAAAGATGAGATTTATTCTTCTCTTGAAAGAGATTATTTCAAATCCACCTCCAACCCACAGAGCCTTTTATACCAAAGGCTATAAATAGCAGTAATGCCCAAAGATGTAGGAAACCCAGGTCTGATTCTCTCTCAGCTTCCTCAGATTAAAGCCCACTGTCTCTTAACTCTTAAGACCTGGCCATCATCGAGAGGTGGTGACTATGGAGGGGCTCTGTCTCTTTAATTCTGTTTCTTTTAAATTCTGTTTCTCTTTAATTCTGTTTCTCTTCAATTATACATTTAGACATCAACACTTCATGTGTGGGGTTTTGCTTTGGCTCCTTAAGTCTTGTTTTGGATACAGGACGAGTCCTGCCCTCTTTTTGCTTGAAGAGCCACCATGGCCCATTAAAGAGTCCTTCTGTTTGAATCCCTTCAGCCAAGAGCTTCCTCCACCCCAAATTTACATCTCATTTCCTGCCTCCAGCACGAGGAAATGAAGGTCATTTGTGCACAGCAGAGCTTGGGTGGAATTGCAAAACATCTGGGAGAGTGGGGGACAAATGAGTGTGGCAGGAAAACGAGCTCTCTCGGTGTTTTATGGGAGAAAACCTTGTTCCCATTAGTAAAATACAGATTTGTTATGACATTTTGAGTCTGAGCTGTGATATGCATAATATTTCCTTGGAATATCTGGCAGCTGTATCAGTGTTCAAAATATCTATTAAATGCTACATCTCCATGTAAGAGCAACCAATAAAACTTGTTTATTTACCTTTGAAACCTTTGACAGAGGGAAGCATATCACTCTCTAGATATATTTCCCCTTTCAAATCTGGTAGATATTTGAAATGACAGCAATAAAAGGGGGGGAAAAATATAGATTTTTCCTTCCTGCTCTCCATTTACCGTGGACAAAACAAAGACCATCAAAATGCATTTACTTATTTATCTATCACTGCTGGCTTTTGAATGCACCAAAAGGAAAAAAAAGCAAAGCCTTGGCCTGATGCTCTTGTACAATTGCATAAAATATCCAAGAGGGACCAATGATCACTATCATCACAGAGTTCTGCTCTGTAATCAATCTTC
>NW_020956987.1:27827-32967 GCF_003031625.1 Empidonax traillii
TTCCCCCCCAGGCTGGTTGGGCACTGAACAGGCTCCCCAGGGCAGTGGGCACAGCCCCAAGGCTGCCAGAGCTGCAGGAGGCTTTGGCTGATCCTCTGGGGCACAGGGGGTGACTCTTGGGGCTGGGCCTGTGCAGGGCTGAGGGTTGGACTGGATGGTCCTTGGGGGTCCCTCCCAGCTCAGCACATTCTGGGATTCTGGGATAGTTCCCAGTGTATCTATTTAGGTGCATACACATTATCCATCCTCACAGATCACATCATTGCATAATCAATAGCTGGGAATCATTTGGCAAAGTGTTTTGCTAGTTCCCATTTTGGAAGTCAATTTTTATAATGAGAACGGTGATGAAGACAAAGTCAGGTTTATAGTGGAGCTGAATGGACACCAAGACAAACAACCTAAATCCATGTTCTAAAGACTTATCAATAATGAGACCAGAGCAGTGCCAATGATAAACCAATATAATCCCTGGAAAAGATAATTGGAGACATTTCCTGAGTGAGCTGGGGAATCTCCCATCCACCTGGGTAAGTTATTCCAGGGGTTCATTAGCACCATTTCTGGTGTCTTTGCTTCTCTCCTACCTCCATCTCCACACTCCAAGCCCCAGGACCTGCAGAGTGACTTCTTTGTGACCAGCCAGCCTTGGAGCTCCTGTGCCTGCACCACTTAGTGGTGGCTCCTGCAGTTCCCAGCCTTTGTGTCCAGGAAACCTCCCCAGTGGACAGTGGAATGACCTTGGAATGGGCTAAAAATCTGGACCTGTTCCCTTCCCTCCCCTCTCTTTTCTCTTAACCAGTGAATCCAGTTTCCTGTGCTGCAAATGAACCCCCCAAGCTGAGGGCAACAACCCCAAATACATCAGTAAGACAGACTTTGAAATAAAGAAGTGGACCCCCAAAACATTCAAGCAGGATTTCAACAATTTTGATGAAAATACTTGTGGGTAAGGAAAAAATGTGTCAGTTTTATAAGATGAAAGGGAAGACATGCAGGTCCTTTCTAGGTTAGAGCTTTGTGTAATGGTAGTCCCTGAATTAGGATGTGCTTCTGCCACCTCCTCCTGCTGCTCCTCAGCACAGGGACTGTGCCCTTACACCACGTTGTTCCAGATTCCAGCATCCAGAAAATCCTGTGGAGTGTTCTGCTCCCAGTGATAAAATATTTGCTTACATACAGTAAAGATATTCCCATAAAGTATCAGGAGAAGTGAAAATAAACCCAATAAACCATTAGCTGCGTGCTGTGGACTGCAGGGACTCTTTGGGAGCCAGACACAGATCTCAATTATAAGCTGGAATATTTTCCTGGCACCTCCAAGGGCTTCCACTGGAGCACAACTAAGACAGGCCAGGATTCCATCCCAGCCACATCAACTCCCACAGTTTACACCAGCCAAGGGGTCAACTGGGAGCTTTGCAGGGCTTGGCCAAGAGAGAAGGAAACTCATCTGAGGGAGAGCTCTGCTTTGGAAACCAATTTCTAACTCATAACATTTTTTCCCTTCATTTTAATACACTTTTCTCTCTCGTGCCTGGCTGTGATCGAGTGAAATATTACTGTGCTGGGTGATATCATTGCCCAGCCCCCCCTGGGTCATGCAGAATTCATATTTGCTGCACTTCCCAGGCTGTGGATACAGCCCAGCCCCTCCCTGGATCCCCCAGGATGGGCTGAAGAGCAGGGGGAAGGCTGTTCTTTAAAACTCCTCTTTTCATAAGACTCTTCAAACCTTAAATTATGGAGGCCACTAACAATTTGCTTTCCCTCTAGAAAAAGAGGGATACAGGGCCAAAACTGGGGTCCTTTCCCTAATTCTCTGTTGCTGATGCCAAATCTGAGTGAAAACTTTCCCCCAGCCCTTCTGTGGTGAAGCTCTCTCTGAGTCAGGACTTCAAAGATTTGTGAGTCAATGTATCTAATGATGAGGTCGGTTTTGGGATTCAAAATATAGCAATAAAATGGGGAAAAAAAATAAAAATCAAAGTGCAGAATGCAAATGCTCTGTGAAATCAAAGCAGCCTCGAAAGGGCCTGACAGGGGTTTTTATCACACCCTCCCCAGGCTCCTGTGGGGGCCAAATTTGATATGGGGAACACTTTGTGCATGATTATTTCCCCCTCCCCAAATTGTGCTCCCCTTCACCTTGTTTACAGCCCCTCTGGGGTTGGGGCTTCTTTAGAACAGGAAAGACTTTTAATGCCTTAAACAGTGTTGACAAGTAAATCTTGTCACTTTATGAGGTGGAAAACAGTCACTGTCACCAGCAAGTGAATAATAATAGAGATGAAAAATTAGCCCTGAAGAGCAGGGCCTATCCATTACGGTGCTAATTATAAACATTGGCACTTGCATGCAGCAGAATTAATTTCTGATAGAAAATGGGAGATGTTTCATTGCATTTATCACTGTGGGGATGGAGGTGCAAGTGGGGGAATCATCACTTATTGCTTTTTTTTTTTTTTTTTTTTAAAGCAGGTGAGTCAATAAATAGGTAAGTAGGAATAATCTGCTGTGATGGAAATATCACTTTTTACTTCAGGTTGTGTCTGGTGCTATTATTTGGGCATTATTTGGGAGCTGCTGGTCCACTGTTTGGCCCTAAAGCAGAGCTGGACAAGAGACCAAACTTCTCTCAAAGCCTGGGTTGCCATCACTGCTTCATTTCAGCCTGTCTGGGAAATCACAAGTCAAAACAAACAAACAAACAAACAAACAAACAAAACAACAAACAACACCAAAAAAAGAGGAATTTCTGAGCAATTTTGAAGGGAGCAGAACATGTGAGAAGCAGCTCAGTCCTCCCAGCCCAGTCCCTCCATATGGGTTGTTCATGTGGGGGCTCAGAGCTTTCCTGAGAAATGACCAAACATCAAGACTAAATCAAGCTGTTATTGCTCCTCCAAGACAGATTTTTTTACCCTAAGATTTGAATTTTTTTTTTTTCTTTTATATATCTGCAGCAAATCCTAGGGAACATGGAGCAGATGTGAACTTCTCAGGGTTCCAGCCTCCTCCCTGGAACGTGCCCCTCTGAACAAATTACAAACTGCTCCATCTGTGCCAACTTGGATTGAAATGTCAGCCCCATGCTCGGGGTAAGCCCAGCAGAATTTGTGTTTAACAATTTTGCAAGTGTATTAGATTAGCAATTATCCTGTTCTGGGTTCAAATTCTAATTTAATCTTTCTTTTTTCTTTTTTTTTCTTTTTTCCCCTCTCCTTCCTGCAGCAGGATGCAATATTCATGTACTGTTAAATCAAATACTCCATTAAGAGCACCAGAGATAAATACTGAATTAATGGAATAATTCAGGTTAATAGTAGATTCATGGGATAATGCTGGAGAATAGTGGGTATGAATTATGCCAGCAGCTGAATCACTGACCCTCGCTGTGCTCTCACTGCAGGTACAAGAAAAACAGCCCAAAATGCTAAACTGGCTGAGATTTAAATATTTACTGGGAGCAGATAATAAGTTGAGGATGTGGACAGTTAAAGGAAGGACAGGCCATAGGCAGGGAATTTTTCAGGCTGTCCCTTCCTGCTGAGAAGTGACAGAGTCCTCTGGTTCCTGCTGCTGATTAAATGCCCATTTTCCACCCCCCAAATCTTCTGTCTCCTTCTGGACAGACAGCCCAGCTGTGCTGTGTTGGCAGCTTGGACATGGTGAGAGGGACAAACCCAGGGCAGGAGAGTCCAGCACGAATCAGCGGAGAGGGGAAGAGTCATGGAATGGTTTGGGATGGGAGACACCTTCAAAACTCAGCTCATTTCACCTCCCACCAGCCCAGGTTGCTCCAACCCGGCCTTGGACACTTCCCAGGGGTTCAGGGGCAGCCACAGCTTCTCTGGGCAACCTGTGCCAGGGCCTGCCCACCCTCCCAGGGAAGAGTTTCTGCCCCAAATCCCAACTAAACCTACTCTCTGTCACTGGGAAGCCATTCCCTGTGTCCTGTCCCTCCATCCCTTGTCCCCAGTCCCTCTCCAGCTCTCCTGGAGCCCCTTTAGGCCCTGCAAGGGGCTCTCAGGTGTCCCTGGAGCCTTCTCTTCTCCAGGGGAACCCCCCCAGCTCTCCCAGAGATGCTCTACCAGGACATGCTCCCAAACCGTCCCCACGCCCCTGCCCTTAATTCTTATTTGTGACAAGTCTGCCTCATCAGTCACTATATTTTTATGCCTGACTTCATGAATATTTCAAGTGGGAAACTCATCCTGAAATTTTTTTTTTTTTTTTTTTTTTTTTTTTTTTTTTTTTTTTTTTTTTTTTTTTTTTTTTTTTTTTTTTTTTTTTTTTTTTTTTTTTTTTTTTTTTTTTTTTTTTTTTTTTTTTTTTTTTTTTTTTTTTTTTTTTTTTTTTTTTTTTTTTTTTTGTCTTCTAGGAAATGTCTGTGTGCAAACTCTCCCTAATTTCTGTAAACACGGAGGCGGGAGAGTTTCCCTTCATTGTTACAAATGAAAAGTTCCCCAACATTTCCAGTTAACTGTAAAAACATCACACACAGAGCCTGTTCTGGCTCAAGCAGTTCCCAACCACGACACCCCGTGGTGAAGCTCCGAGAGGTCCTTGGTGCAGGGGGGGGGTTGATGGCATGGGAAGGGGGTGGAGGATTTGGGACAAGGAAAGGACACGGTGCAAGGGGCTGTCCCCTTCTGCCTGTGACACACCCAGGGCAGGAGAGTCCTGCCCAAGGAGTGGGATGGGCAAGAAGCATGAAATGGTCTGGGCTGGAAGAATGGTTGGCTGAACATTTGGGCACAAGGGCGAGGAAATTCGGGTTAAACCCAGCTCAGGGTCTGCCCTCTGGGCTGATCTTGGCTGAGGAGAGGAGTGTTTGTCACAGGGTGGGGTGTGAGAGGGTCCTGCCTTCCTGAGACCTGCAAAGCTGCTCTTGTCAGGGTCAAGGTCACTGTAAACATCACCCCAAATGTCTGAATGAGACACATCACAGGATCCCAGAATGTGCTGAGCTGGGAGGGACCCCCAAGGACCATCCAGTCCAACCCTCAGCCCTGCACAGGCCCAGCCCCAAGAGTCACCCCCTGTGCCCCAGAGGATCAGCCAAAGCCTCCTGCAGCTCTGGCAGCCTTGGGGCTGTGCCCACTGCCCTGGGGAGCCTGTTCAGTGCCCAACCAGC